>NC_058406.1:50895482-51179174 GCF_002201575.2 Neomonachus schauinslandi
AAAAAAATATATATATATATATATATATATTTTTGGTAAAGTATATGTAATGTAGAACTTAGTGTGTCAGCCATTTTTAAGTACACACTTGGCAGTGGTATTAATTACACTCACAATATTCTGCAACCATCACCATTATCCATTTCCAGAACTTTTTTCTCATCCCATCTGAAACTCCGTACCCACTAAACAATAACTTCCCATTTCTCCCCCACCCTCCACCGCCTGGCAACCTCTGTTCTACTTTCTGCCTATGAATTTGCCTCTTCTGTGTACCTCATTTAAATGGAATCATACAAATACTTGTCCTTATGTGTCTGCCTTATTTTACCTAGTGTAATGTTTTCAGGGTTCATCCATATTGTAGCATGTATCACAATTCCGTTCCTTTTTAAGGCGGAATAATACTCCACTGTGTGTATATACCATATTTTGTTTATGCATTCATCTCTTGATGGACCTCTGGCTATTGTGAATAATTCTGCCATGAACATGGGTGTACAAGTTACCTGTTTGAGTCCCTGCTTTCTTTTGTGTCTATAGCTAGAATTGGAATTTCTGGGTCTTATAGTACAGGAAAGGTTTTTGCGCAGAGGAGAAACACAGAACTATGGTTTAAAAAGATGAACTAGCGCTCGGTGCCCGGCGACGGAGGCCCAGGGAGGCGGGCCGGGTCCCAGCAGCGTGGCCCCGCGAGCCTCAGCGGGTCTGGGGGCGGCGGTGCTCCCCGTCTGAGGGGCTCCAGCCCGACAGCAGCGGTGGCGCCCACGGCCCCTGCGCAAACGGAGGACGAGCCCGGAGTAAGGCAAAAGAATGAAAGAAGTAGATAATCTCAAAAGTATAAAAGAAGAATGGGTTTGTGAAACAGGATCTGACAACCAAACTCTTAGTGATGATCGTCAAAGAAATTGTGAATATTTTGTTGACAGCCTTTTTGAGGAAGCTGAGAAGGTTGGTGCCAAATGCATGTCTCCCACTGAACAGAAGAAACAGGTCGATGTAAGTATAAAATTATGGAAAAGTGGATTCACAGTCAATGATGATTTCAGAAGTTACTCTGATGGTGCAAGTCAGCAGTTTCTGAACTCCATCAAAAAAGGGGAATTACCTTTGGAATTACAGGGAATTTTTGATAAAGAGGAGGTGGATGTTAAAGTTGAAGACAAAAAAAACGAAGTATGTATGTCAACGAAGCCTGTGTTCCAGCCCTTCTCAGGACAGGATCACAGACTGGGAAGTGCCACACCAAAAATTGTTTCTAAGGCAAAGAGTATTGAAGTTGGGAATAAAAATAATTTGTCAGTTGTTCAACTAAACAATCTGGAACCCATCACTGATGTACAGATCTGGTTAGCCACTGGAAAAAGGATTGTCCAGAAATTTAACATTTCTCATAGAGAGAGACACAGCAAGAGAGGGAACACAAGCAGGGGGAGTGGAGGAGGGAGAAGCAGGCTTCCCGCTGAGCAGGGAGCTCAATGTGGGGCTCGATCCCAGGACCCTGGGACCATGACCTGAGCCGAAGGCAGACGCTTAAGGACTGAGCCACCCAGGCGCCCCAAGAAGCATATATTTGAATGGTGCCTTAGAATGTTCTTCTGTGACCCAAATTCCTTTTAAATGGGAGGAAGTCAAACTAAACAGGTGGGAAATGGAAGAGGGGATTTGTTATTCCAATCTAAGGTTGTTTCTTTTTAGGGAAATAAAATATTTTAATCTCAAAAAAAAAAAGATGAACTAGGTGGGCCTGAGTTGGAGGGATAGATTCAGCCAGGGTAGAATAAGGGAGGTACAGGTGGGAAAGAGAAAGGGGAGATTGAGTCAGGAGCTGTTGCAGTGCTCCAGACATTGTCAAGGGAAGGAGGATAATAGAGTAATACCTCCTCAATATCAGGTTGAGGATTAATATTCCCGAGGGTGATTCACAGGAGAGAGTCTTCTCTGGAAGGAGAGACTTTGATCAGCTGTTACTCTTCTTGGGCTGAAGAGAAAGAAGGTACCATGGACTTCCTTGCTTCTTTCTCTTGACTTTCTTGTTCTTACTCCTGATATAATCCCCTTATTCTTGGGCCATTACTGACTGCAGATCTCACCCTAAAGAATGGTAGAATAAGGGATGACTCGGGTGGTGCAGGTTAATATTCATTCACCAGTCTCCCTCTCCATACCAAATACATATAAGATCTGAGTACAAGTCAGTATAATTGATGTGCAAGTATGTGCAAGTATAATTTCCAGATAACTTCATCACACTCTGGCTGATTAAATTGCCATCCTTAATTAAGCCCCTCCTATTGAAATTATGGAACTGCTCAACTATAGACTTTCAGTCTTCTCAGAACCCAGAAACTGCTAGAAGGGAGAGATGTTACTGTTCTCACTGTATTGAGTTAGCTATTAATGGCCAGCTGTGATTCCTAATTTGCCACATGACCTTGCCCTGTCATCTATCCCAGTGCCTCCCATACCACCTTTCCATAAACACTTATTATTGCTTTTGGATGAATGCAAGAATGGACGAATGGGCAGCATCATAACTTCGGACCTCAGCTTCTTCATCTATACAACAGTCCTAGGGAGCAACTATGAGAATGAATCGAACATGCCATGGGTTTTAGAAAGCACTCTGCAGCTCAGTGATAATCATTAATAATGATTTCACACTGTCAGCAGGTCCCTCTGGTCTACAGAGGAGCCTAGTTATTAGCACCTACCCTGGTCATCACCACTTCCTGAGGGAGGCAAGGCATAGCAAATGTATTAGTCTAACAAACACTGTTCTGAGATGGACGAATGAGAGCCAAGAGGTGACTGAAATGAACTGGCTGCTTCCTGGGAGATGGTTGGCAGCCGAGGGGCTGATGATAAGGCAGGCAAGCTTTCAGTGACTTGTAGGATGGCAGAGGTAACAGTCCCAGAAAAGCTTCCCCAGGGAATCCAGGTATCATCAGACACATTTTCCACCGTAAGTCATTTCTTCAAGCATGTTTATCTTGGGTGGGGCAAAAAGAAATAACAAATGGAAATGTTTAAAACATTCCTGTCCCTTTCTTCTCTCAGAAGGGAGAATGGAATGAGGGCACAAACTCCTCATTTTATAAATCTTTTGATGCAGTAGTCAGGTTTTCTCCAAGTATGTTCAAGGAACTGATGGGACTTCTTCCTTCTTTTCCAACTTGGGTCATGTTGAAACAAATATAAATTACGTGTTAGTGAGGGAAGATTTAGGAGCTGTGCTGATAACATCTGTGAGAGGTACAGGAAGGTGAGTTAAGAACACAGCAAAGTACCACCTGTGGGTGGTTCTGATTGGTTTAATCAGTAATAACCCCCAGCATCTTCTGCCTTAGGCCCAGCAGGTAACCCAGGTACTCCCACACATGGGTAGGTATGTCCTGCTTGGAGGAGACCACCATATCAAAATCCAGGCTTGACTGGAAAGATAGGTTTATGAGATGGATTTTGTAAAACTCTTCATATAAAGTTTGCCCTTTTTACTTTTTTAAAAAAATTTTGATTTACAAAAAGCCTTCTCTTTGGGTAGAATTCCTTTAACAAGCTAAACTTGTATCTCACCGCCCCCCCAATGTGGTTTGAAAGTATGAATTGGATAAAAATGTGGGTTTTCTAACAATTTTTCAGTGAAAATTATGAACCTGGTCTGGAAAGACTGTTTCAAATACTGTTTTCTTGCCAGAGACTTAGAGCTCCCCCAGACCACACACTATTTTAAAACTACAAAGTCCCAAAAAACTCTCTGAAGGAATGGCTTTGTGAAGGAATGGCTTTGTTCTTCAATGCTGATTCTACTTCAATAATTATATTATTCAACAGTAACATTCTAATTCATAATAAAATAATAATAACCCAAGCTGTAGATGTTCATTAAAGAACACCTTTTCTGGTTCAATACTATTTCTTTGTCCATCTGCCTGTTGTTTTGGTGTTTCTCTGCAATAGCTCTGGATTTATCGATGTTCAAGTGTGCGTTCTGGATTTCTTCTCTTAGATTGGTCGCTTGGTCATTGGGCAGAATGGAATCCTCTCTACCCCTGCTGTATCCTGCATCATTAGAAAGATCAAAGCCATTGGTGGGATCATTTTGACAGCCAGCCACAACCCAGGAGGACCCAATGGAGATTTTGGAATCAAATTTAATATTTCCAACGGAGGTGAGTTTGCTGTCATTTTGAGGATAGTCAATTTCTGTTCATTAGGATAAACTAATCACCAAGGCCTTGGGGGGTCAGGGTTCTGGTTCTGATCCTTAGCAAGGGAATTATTTGTTTCCTTTTGGTGACAGTGGAATGCTTCTCATTCTGCTGAACCTGCATATGAGAAGCCATGCATGAAGGATCCTTAACATATTTTCTTCTAGAAAATTTTGATACTTTGCTTCCTAAATGATGGAGTGGCACATGTGCTCATGAAGAGGAATGGATGAGTTCTGTGTTCTTTGTATTTTCATGTCAGTCCCACGAAATGACCCACGGTTCGCTGTTTGATTTCCAGGTCCTGCTCCCGAAGCGATAACTGATAAAATCTTCCAAATCAGCAAGACAATTGAAGAATACGCAATTTGCCCTGACCTGAAAGTAGACCTTGGAGTTCTGGGAAAGCAGCAGTTTGACCTGGAAAACAAGTTCAAACCATTCACTGGCACGTTGACTCTCCTCCCCCACTGCCCACTCTAGTTCCAACTTGAACAGTTTGCCTTTCAAGGTTTTAATACAATGGGTCTTCAGTTTTGGAAAGATTGTGGTCAATAAGCTTTGCATGCCTTAATTAGCAGGTCTGGAGTTGGGTCTGGGAGTCCAGAGACCTGGGCTCTCGGGGCCCTGCCAGGAGTCAGCCCTGTGACTTTGGGTAAATCATTTCCAACTTTCTAGGCCTTGGCTTCCATACTTATAAAATGAATAGCCTTGACTAGAAGACCTGTAAGATCACATTCATAGCTAAATTTTATTGAGCTTTTATTGTACGCCCAACTCTTAACATGCATTATCCCACTTTATTCTTACAGAGCCCTGTGAGGGCAGCACTATCTGTATTCAGTTTTTCCAGATGAGGAAACAAAGGTTGAGAGAGCTTACATGACAAGCTCAAGATCGCATAGTCAGTGAGTGGGAAACCAGATTCAGACCCAGGTGTGAATGATTTCAAAGCCTGGGCTTTGATTCTTTATTTTTCCTGCCCTAATATTCAGTACAATCAAAGTCAGCCATTTGGGGGGCTAAACTGAAACTCCCTGCATAGGCAGCTGTGGTAGACATTTTGTGGTCGAATGCCAAGGTATTATCAGTAATTGATGGAGGAAATATTTATAACTTCATTCATATTAACACAACAATGATGAGATGGTTAGTAAGGCAATTTGTGTTTTGACCGTTCTAATGGGTACTCTTTCCTCTGGATTGCAATTTGATGGAATGCATTTTTTGTTTGAACCTACCCATCGAGAGCTGGCAGTTGCATCCTAACAAAGATAAACTGGCGCCTTGGTACATCTTGAAGACAAATTTTAGGGTTTAGGAAACACCAGTAGAGAGTTTCTTAAACTCTTAACGTTTTGAAAATGTTCTGACCCCTGCACGTCCAACAAGAACAATACTAAGTTCTTATATTTGTTTTATTCCTTTAGTGGTGCATGCGAAAAGTGGTTTATAAAAAATTTTTCCCCCTGCTTTTTACCATTAAGTCCCATGGCAATGGGCCTAGAAAAAGGAAAGAAAAGTGGCATTACATTTTCTGTTACTTGTGACACCAAAATATGTTTCTTATGGTGATAGGCAAGGAGTGTGGCAGCTAGCAGAATTTACAGTCAGGCAAATCTGTGTCAAAAATCCCATGTGTGCCCCATCCCAGCTGTGTGGGAAAGTTACTTCACCTTTCAGAATTTAAGCTTTCTTGTCAATAAAATAGGACTAATAACATTTACCTCTCAGGAATATTGTTAGAATTGAATAAGAGATCATGTAACAGCCCAGGCATATTGGAGCTGCTCGATAATTATCCCTTTAAAGTAGCTCTTGTGGGTTTACAGCAATATAATCATTTTAGAAGATAATATTTCTTAAAAAAAATTTTTTTGAGGGGGGTGGGAGGGGCAGAAGGAGAGAGAGAGAGAGAATCCTAAGCAGGCTCCACGCTCAGCACAGAGCCTGACATGGGGCTCGATCTCACGATCCTTGAGATCATGACCTGAGCCAAAATCAAGAGTCGGATGCTTAACTGACTGAGCCACCCAGGCGCCCCAAGGATAATATTTCTTAATGTGTTTAGTTCACCCATCTTTTAATGTTGCTTGTTCTCACAGTGGAAATTGTGGATTCAGTGGAAGCTTATGCTACAATGCTGAGGAACATCTTTGATTTCAATGCACTGAAAGAACTGCTTTCTGGTCCAAACCGACTAAAGATCCGTATAGATGCCATGCATGGAGGTATGGAGCCATTTTTCTTCCCTTCCTTTCTCTCAGAGATATGAAACTGCTCTCTATCTTGTGTATCATGATGCTTTAATAAGCCTTTTCTCAAGACTCTCTGCTTCACCGTTTTTAAATAGTGATTTTGCAACCGTATCAGAGCACTATTCACATAGATAAAAATCTAATTGAGTACAACAAAAATGGTAGAGACATGACTCATGGTAAGGTAGCGAGAAGGTCAGAGTTTTCACACTAAGCATCAGGTTTTGAGTAACATGCACCTGTTTTTGTGGATGCTTCCTCCCCCTCAGGAGATACCTTACATTCTTCCTAAACGCCCCTATCTATTCCAAGGGGGTGGGTGTCATTTGCTGGATGAGGTAAGCATGCTCCTGAGTCCCATACCCCACTCGGCTGCCCCCACATGTGCCTTTTCTTAGAAGAGCAGAGCTTACAAGAGCAAGCTGAGGATTAAATTCAGGAACAACAGTTGGGTATCTCTCCCTCTTCTTCCTCTGTGGGTGTGTGGCCAGGTCAGCAGAGACAGCAGCCGTCCTTGTGGACTAGAACCATGGGGCTTTCTCACATGGAGGAATATGGGAATTCCCAAGCACTGAGGTTGTTTATTTGTTTTGTAATAAATTTAGAATTTTAGAATCTTTGAGCAGGAGGGATTCTCCCTGGTTTTGGAATCCAGCTGCCTGCCTGGTTGGGATTGAACCCTTTCGATGGTGCCATTAGGGCCTCCTGTTACACTGCAGAACCACAGTTAGAAAACCTTCTTCTGGTGGGCTGAAATCTTCTATCCCTGAACCTCACCTTTGAGTCCTAAGTTGCCTCTGGAGTCTCACACAATGAGTCTACTTCCTTACTTAGATAATAGCTATTTTGTCACTTCAAACCATTCAACAGGCACGTATTGAGTACTTAGTACGTGTGTGCATGGGGGGTAGGCAGGGACTTAGTCAGGGACTTGTGATGCTTGGGGAGATGGGATGGGTGGAAAACTCCCAGCAAAATGAGGGTTAGATAGAATTTCAAGTTTTCTCTTTGGGGTGTGGAAGAAGGCATAGCTTGACTAGCAGTATCAAAAAAGGTTTCCTGGAAGAAGTTGGCAACCAACTCAGCTTTTATGAAAGAAAGATCTAGGACGGTCATTTCCAGCTGAGGCAATGGCTGGAGCAAAGCCATGAAGGCTTAAGAGATGTTATGTTAGGGAAATGAGGAGAATGGCTTAAGAATGGGCTTTAAATGTTAACTAACTAGATTTTAAGTAAAAACTAGAAATACAAAATAAAAAGAATGTGTTTGTGATGAGGTGTGGGGTAGGGGAAGCTGGTCATGAAGTAGACTTCGTTCTCCAGGCCTTTCGGGGGTTCCTCTAATGCCTCAGTTTCTGTTTCCGTCACAGCCATGGGTGCCTTGACCTTATTGTGTGGTGTGTCCATAGCCTCCTTAACATGTGACCCCTAACTGGAGAAGCATCTTCTACCCTGTTCCGACCTCTGTGGCCTACATTGGTGTCTGTACCTTCCTTGATGAAAACACATTCTCAGCATTTTAGAGATGAATGTTCTTGGAAGTTGTACAAAATGTCACCATAAAAGTATGTGACTGGTTTTTCCTCTTGTTGGTAGTTCTTTTTGTTTGTTTGTATTTTTAGCCGGATATGGGCTCTGAATCCCAGTTCCCACCCCCACTCCTACTGGATATGTAAATTTGGACAAATGGCTTCATCTCAGACCAGTTTTCTTATCTATAAAGTAGAGGTGGTAATCATAATGCAAATATTTATAACATATGTGCCAGGTACTGTCCTCAGGGCTTCCTCTCTATTGTTGAATCCTCACACCAGCCCTATTAGGTAGCTACTATTATTATCCTCATTTTGCAGATAGGGTAGCTGGAGGCACAGAGAGATTAAATAATTTTCCAGAGTTGTACAGCCCATGATTAACCGAGCTGGGATTTGAACCCACTCTGATTCCAGAGTCCAAGCTCTTTAAGCACGAAGCTCTTACCACATTGTGAGCTCTTTTTGGTTTTGAAGGAGTGAGAAAATGGTTGCAAAGCACCTGGCAAGGTGTGTAGTAGGGCCTTCATAAAAGCTAACTCCCCTCCCTTCCCCCATTCTCCTTCATCAACTAGCCCCACCTTTTCCAACCGAACCCCTCATTATTCCTTTTGGCAAAACCTTCCGTCCCAGTCAGACTTACCTCTCCACTGGCCCCTCAATATAGGCTTCCTGTTCTCACTGTCATTCATGCCATTCTCCTTAGAATGCCTCTTCCTCCTGCCCCGTTCCTGACAAGCTTTCATAAGTCATAGTTTCCGATTCTCATTTCACATTTTATGTAGTCGTGGGACCGTACGTGAAGAAGATCCTCTGCGAAGAACTGGGTGCCCCTGCAAACTCAGCAGTTAACTGTGTTCCTCTGGAGGACTTCGGAGGCCACCACCCTGACCCCAACCTCACCTACGCCGCTGACCTGGTGGAGACCATGAAAACAGGAGAGCACGACTTCGGGGCTGCCTTTGATGGAGACGGGGTGGGTACAAGTGAGTTTAAGTGAACTCTGATGCAGGCCAGGCCTGGTCCTACACAGCGGGAAGAAGCAGGCTGCTTCCGTCAGGCCCTGTGGGCTTCGTGAGTGAGTGACCGTCGAGGAGTCCTCACTGCACATGGGGTCAGGGCTAAATTATTAGAAGACCCTCTTGAACAGAAATGAGTCCATGAAATGTCACCCATGTGTTTAGTTTTAGACATTCGTGTTTTCTCAGAGTGGCAGGGTGATCAGGGCTCAGTTATGATATAATGACTAGTGCTTTGTGAGCTGGTCAGGTTCTAGAAATCCATCCTAGGTTTATTCAACTCCTGGAAAAGGTTTTGGCCTTAAAATATACCTGTTTGTTCATTCACATTAGCTGAAAGATAAAACTATAATGAGAGAATTAACCTTTTATTCCTTCTCTATAATTAGTATCTTTAATAAGCAGTCTGTTTTATTTATATTGGTGACTGTACAATAGACAAGGAAGAGATGTATTTTAGTTAGGTTTGTATCCTTGGTACTACACATGTTTTACTTAGCCAAAAATATATTTTTATTGCTCTTGTTATTTAAATTCAGCCAGAATCCATTATTTCCTAAAAAAATGAATTTACCCATATCAAAATTTTGGAAAATTAAAAGGGTCCCTAAAGACATTATTTTGCAATGCTCCTTTCCGAAGCAGTGCATGATGGGAGTTTTTCCTCCATACTCTGAGTTACTTGAGTGCTTCCTTATACCAGGCACCAAGGAAGCGGTGAAGGTGGCAGCGTTGTTTTGCTGGGTCCTGCATCAAATGGAGGGGCCGTGATTTAGGAGCCCTTTCTTGAAGAAATCTGCTTTGTTCCTCGAAAGATGCCTGGTAGACCCACCAAACTGTGTGAACAGCCAACGTTTCCTTTCTTATTTCGATCTCTTCTCTCCTTTGGGAGAGAGGTGATTGATTCCAGAGTTTGGAAAAGGTCTGGGAGGTTAGAGTCAGCTGGACTCTGGAGGAAGAACAGAGTTTTTGGTTCAGAAGGAGTTTGTGCTTGCACTTTATTTGAGAACAGTTTTAGTTTGTTGGCACGGCGGTGCCGTCGGTGTAGTGGTGTCCTGTGCGGATCCATTAGAAACAAAGTCGGGGGGGGCGGCGCCTGGGTGGCTCAGTCGGTTAAGCGACTGCCTTCGGCTCAGGTCATGATCCTGGAGTCCCGGGATCGAGTCCCGCATCGGGCTCCCTGCTCGGCGGGGAGTCTGCTTCTCCCTCCGACCTTCCCCCCTCTCATGTGCTCTCTCTCTCTCTCACTCTCTCAAATAAGTGAATAAATAAAATCTTTAAAAAAAAAAAAAAAAGAAACAAAGTCCGGGGTTTAGAACCCAGTATGGATACAGGTGTCAGTTTTATAATTTAAAATTTAATTTAAAATTTATAATTTAAAATTTTATCCCCCCATGTAAGATAGTTTTTTTGTTTTTTTTTTTCAGCAGTTTGATTAAAAGCTCTTCCTTTGAATCCCCCCTTCTCTCAAAGGATCGAAACATGATTCTGGGCAAGCATGGGTTCTTTGTGAACCCTTCAGACTCCGTGGCTGTCATTGCTGCCAACATCTTCAGCATTCCGTATTTCCAGCAAACCGGGGTCCGAGGCTTTGCCCGCAGCATGCCCACGAGTGGGGCCCTGGACCGGTAGGTCTCCATTCCCTTGGCCCTCACCAGGCTCTTCACCCCTTGCAGCTAGGACATCTGAGGCATAATATGTGCTTTTTATTTTATTAAGCATTTTTTATTGAAGTACAATTAATATACAGTGTTTTATTAGTTTCAGGCACACAACATTGATTCGGCAATTCTGTGTATTACTCAGTGCTCACCACAATAAGTGGAGTCCCCATCCGTCACCATACAGTGTTATTGCAATGTTACCGAATGTGGTCCCTACGCTGTGCTTTTCATCTCTGAGACGTGTACCTCTTAATCCCCATCACCTGTTTCACCATCCCCTCATCCACCTCCCCTCTGGCAACCACCAGCTTGTTCTCTGTATGTAAGAGTAAGTTTGTTGGTTTTTTTGTTTTTTCTGTTCCACATATAAGTGTTTATTTTACGAAGGAATGAGTGGGTTTTTTCTGGATTAGATGTTCCCTCTCTGTGCTTCCTTACAACCCTGTGCTTCTTCCATTCCAGCACTTACCACCTGGTTCCGATAGCTTGTTTGCTTACCTGTCTGCCCTGCTAGACTACAAACTTCTACAGAGAAAAGACTGTCTTATTCACTAAAGTATATACCATGGTATGCCTGGCACATAGTAGGACACACATACACACATACACCCCTTTAAAAAAGGAATGACTGAATGTTACTGAAGAAATGAATGGATGGCAGCCCCACAGTACTGAAGACATCACTCTGGAGAACCATCCCTGTCCTTTAGCAGGTGTGCACAGAGTTTGAGTGAAAGAGCAGTTTGAAGGAAGATCAGTATGTCAAAGAACTTCCAAGTCCATCCCTCGCTGGGTGCCCATCCATACACAAACACAGTAAATGTTCATTTATCCAAAATCCAAATAAACAGAAAGCTCAAATAGTTAAGGAAAATTATATTCAGTTTTTATGAGAAAGGACCCAGTGACAATAAACACTTGGTATCTCAGATTTGCTTATTTGTTTATTTATTTATTATATATCCCCTCATTTACAAAGGCTTTAAGGTGGCTTGTGTGACCACATCTGAAACAATTAAAAAATAAAAGTAATACATAGTAAATGAGGACTAGGGAGAATGTTAATTAGAACATATTAGGTGCCCAGTAAATGTTTGCTGAATGAATGGATAAGGAATGAGTGAATAAGTAAAAGGTCAAGGTCAGAGAAGAAAGCAGAATGGATATATCTAGGTTCTCTAGTAATAACTGATGTTTATTGAACATTGCCTTGTGCTAGACATGAAGTACTCTATGTTTTAAATCATTTAATTCTCAAACCAACCTCATGAGGTCAGTGCTATCTATAACCCCACTTTACAGGTGGGAAAACGAAAGGACAAAGAAGTAATGTAGTTTCCCCAAGGTCACCCAGCTAGTAAATGGCTGAGTCAGAATTTGAACCCAGAACCATTGCTCCTAATTGGGCCCAACTGGGCCCTGTAGTAGTTTCCTACCGTGGGGGAGAGAAGGGGGAGGGGTATGTGTTAACTCAATTAGTGCTAACTTCCCTTCAGCTAAGAAGAAGTTAATATTCATAGAATATTATGAAGATAATATTCACAGAATGGTTTATAGTCTTAATTGATCCTCACAGCAATCCTGTCCTAAAGAAGAGGAACCCAAAGGTCAGAGAGGTTAGCCATCTTATTGAGGACCTCACAACTAAATCAGAGCTAGAATTAGAACCTGATGCTTCTGCCACCAAGCCCTGCAGCTGAAACCCTGTGAGCTGGTTTCGGCCAGGCTGTTGTAATTAGACCTAGCAGGTCCTGAAATAACTTCCGTGTCATCCAAGAGCAGTTTAATTCTAGTTTTTGGAAAAATTGATAATCCACATATAGAATCACAATAGAAATAACTCATTACCCAGGTAAAAGTTTATTGTACTCTCAGCTTTCAAGCTTATAGATTTCATTTTCTTCAGATGTTAGAATCTAAATGTGACATTGCCTTGCAGTAAGGCGAGCATTCTGGAAGGCAGAACTTATTAAAACAGTGAGTGAAATGTAGATTAGTCTTCCTTTTCAGAGGGAAAGTGATCTTAAAAAAAAAAGTCATTTAAAGGTTCTAGTCTACAGATATATAGGAAGGAGCAAAAGACGTGTTGGAGGGGACAGGGGACCAAGGAGCCGTGTGGGGAAGTTGGTACAAATGGGAGACCCCCTGGACACTGTCCTTTCTGGGCCTTCTGGTGAAATGAAAGGAGCATTGACCGAGCAGCTGAATAGCAGGCCATTGGTTATCCTGGCTCTGGGACCTGAGGTTGGTCACATAACATCCTAGACCCTGTTTCCTTTTCTGTAAAATGGTGGCCTCCTAGACCCAATATTCTATGATTCTGTGATGTGAAGTACATCAAAACATCATTCTTTTGTTCTTGATGGAATGCTGATAGATGCAGTCTGTATCCAAAACACATTGGGTTTAAATAGCCTCAAAAATAGCCTTGCACATTTTGCTACTGTTGTTCCTTCTAAGATATTAAACTCAGTGACCTGAATTAATTCTTCCTTCTTCCTCTTTTACCCCGTCTTCTGACTCCACGTATAATAGCCCATTGTGCACAAGTTTTCTCCTACGATTTTCCACCCATCTTAGAATTATGTGTACCTCTGAGCAGTGCTAAATGGGACCCTTGATTACAATAACGGTTGCTAGTTTCCCTCCCTCACGTGGCTAAGCTAACAGTCCTGCTGTGATGTAACTTTGATTTCATGCCTTTGAAGGGTGGCTCATGCTACAAAGATCGCTTTGTACGAGACCCCAACTGGCTGGAAGTTTTTCGGGAATTTGATGGATGCAAGCAGACTGTCCCTTTGTGGGGAGGAGAGCTTCGGGACTGGTAAGTGCGTGGGCCCCGTGCTACCGTTTCCTTTCCTGTAAACACGACTTGCGGAACGCTCTGACTGCTAAGGCAGGACTGAAATAGCACCAGTGGCCGATGTGTCCTAAATCAAGATGCAGTTTATTTATAACAACCCTGATGAAGTGTACACATTTGAAAAGCCGTGAGCGTGCTTAGCCGAGGAGGGCTAATTTTACTTCCAGAGGATCACATCCACAGAGACAGGAAGTTTGGGAGCCCCCTCGGGCGGCACGGTCACTGAGTCTGTAGAGATTAAACAGAGTGATAAACATGTGTTTCTTCCCTCCGTGGCTAAGGAAACTTTTATAAATGTTTTCCTTTCTGGGAAGAAATATGGTGGAGCGAGTCAGTTTTTCATTTTTATTTAAAAGGAGGTTGCAGCACAGCATTAAATCTTTCTCTTTAACAGGCCCAAGTTTGCTGTAGCAACAAGTTATGATTCATTAAGGTTAAATGAAAGGAGGCCATTAGGGTGGAGGGAAGTTGCTAGGTGATCAAGAAATTAAAAATATGTCCTTGGGGCACCTGGGTAGCTCAGTCGTTGGGCATCTGCCTTCGGCTCAGGTTATGATCCTAGGGTCTAGAGATTGAGCCCTGCATCGGCCTCCCTGCTCAATGGGGAGTCTGCTTTTGCCTCTCCCACTCCCCCTGCTTGTGCCCTCTCTCTCCCTCTCAAATAAATAAATAAATAAATAAATAAATAAATAAATAAATAAATAAATAAAATCTTAAAAAAAATATGTCCTTGTCCGTGAGGATGTCTGCATAAATTGTTAGTATGATGAGGGAGGGAAACGTGGTAGGCTGGGGGACCTTTCAGGACCCTTAGACCCTACTTTCTGTGCTCTCCCCCCTCCTCTCTGCCTGTCCAAATGCTGACCTGAAGTCCTACTTCCATGACCTTCCCTACTGGCTCACCCTACCGACGTCAGTGTCTCACCTCTCTAAAGCTCCATTCAGGCATGTGGCCCTTTTCCATGTGTTGGTCTCCAGCCAGGTTGCAAGGTACTTCACTGGCTGAATTTCTTCTCCTCTTAGTCTTTTTATCCAGTATTTTGAAGTAAAAGAACTGATCTTGGTCCTTCAGTACGAAAGCAAAGCAAAGATCGAAATCTAGCCTTCTATAAGCCTTGTAACTGAGTCGCAATTCATACCTGGTTAAAGAGAATAGAATGCTGATTTTATTTCATTTCCTACAAGTCCAGGGGTAGGGTGGGTAGAATGAGCTGGTAAATTTGAGACACCTGTATACAAAGTTCTCAGAAATGTAATGTCCTTGAGGGAGTGGTAATGTTCCTTGGGAATGAATTGACTTGATAGAATTGGAGGATATAAGAAAGATGGATGTGTCTTGGGATTGAAGAGTGTCCACAAAGAAAACTTGGTGGTTTCCCAACGTTCTGTGTCTTCGGTCAGAGAATACAAGGCTTAGCCCTATCCTACTTCATAAAATATGGATGATGCCATGTTACTCCATGGGATACCAGATGAATGCCCATGAACCCATGAGGTGGTCTTATTCCATGAAATACTGCCCCCCCACCAATGTTATCAAGTGCAGGCTTGCTTTCAGTCGTTCTTTTCTATGGATGCAGCTGTCTTTGAAAGCAGGGACCATGTCTTAACCTTTGGTTTCCTAACCCCCTGTACCTGTATCAGTGCTGAGCATAGTGAAAAGGAGAAAAGTTTAGAACAAGGTTTCCTGGGATGTTTGGGTGTATGGAAGGATACTAATTCCAGGAGAGGGTTCTGAGTTCAGCAGAGATTGGAAAACTTGGAACACAGCTCTCTGCTTTGGATATTCATAATGATACTAGCATTCGAAGATTCCAAAACATTCTACTGTAAGGAATCCTGTTTGTACAGTTTTACCTAAACATAGTTAGCTGCATCTCTCTTTCTGTCTTTGTGTGTGCCTGTGTGTGTGGTATATCTAGTGACATCTTGCCCCACAGATCTGTGTGGGAAGCACTGGGCAAGGTGGGTGCCAAGCCTGGAGCCATGTAGGAGTCCCTGATGTGGACTGGCTGAGAACACACGTGGGGACAGCATAGCACAAGGGGTGCCTCTCACGTGACAGGGCTTCACCTCTTGGAAGGCAGCTTGCAGGTCCTCTCCTCTCCAGCTACCCATCCTTACTTCCCCCGCTCATTCCTCACTCCACATTGTTTGTATACCCAGCACCAGCTTCTCGATGCTTCCAAGTTCACCATTGCCTCTTAGATCATGTGCAGAACTGAGCCCAAATCCATGTGTGACCTAACTGAGAAGTAAAGACCAGAGTGGGATGATTATTTCTAGAGAACTGGGCCCTGTGCTTTTTTGGAAATAACTTTCACTTATGCTAGCTTTCAGGACATTTCTTAATACTGTTTATCCCATATAATGTTGATAATTAAGCCCCTTTAAGTTTTTACTCAGGAGAATTTGCCAAGAAAAATTTGTTGTTCATGTTACATTTGAGGGATTGATTTATTTGAACCTGGACATTAGAGTTTAAATTATTTCTTGTTAAAGTTTTTTCCTCTTTATTTATTTATGAACCCATTCAAATACTAAGTGCCAACCATGATTTTATCTTCTCTTTGTGTAAGACTGTTGAATCACAGACCTGTACCTCTGAAACAAATAATACATTATATGTTAAAAAAGAAAAAGAAGAAGATAGTAGGAAGGGAAAAATGAAGGGGGGGAGAATTTGGAGGGTAAGACAAACCATGAGAGACTATGGACTCTGAGAAACAAACTGAGGGTTCTAGAGGGGTGGGGGGTAGGGGGATGGGTTAGCCTGGTGATGGGTATTAAAGAGGGAACATACTGAATGGAGCGCTGGGTGCTATACGCAAACAATGAATCATGGAACACCACATCAAAAACTAATGATGTAATGTATGGTGATTAATATAACATAATAAAAAAAACAAACAAAAAAAAACAAAGAGAGAATGCATCAAGAGAATAATCCGCAAACTTCTTTCTCTTTGAAAAAAAGAAAATTGTTCTGTAATGTTTCTGAAACAACCATTTTGAAAACCAAGCTGCATAGCTCTAAGTCTCTACTGCTGTGAGTGAGTCGCAGCTGAAGTTATTTAACTGAACTTGTGCTCTCCTTGCTTATAGAGGAGTTTATCTCCACCTGCTAGTCCCTTGCTGGTGAGTGCTTCCCGCAGTTTCTTTATAGAGTTTCTCAGGGCGGATGTTAGTGACTACACAAGCTTTGCAGTATTTCAGTTCTGTAGCTTCATTGAGTACAGGGTCATTTATTTCTGTATTTTTCCGGGTGAGAGCAGAGGCAGTTTCTCAGGAAAGCCTTCCTAACCTTCCATGGTGGGTCCACTCCCCTTCTTATTGGCTCTCATGGCACACACACTTCTCCTTTGTTGCATATATTACAGCCGTAATTTTAAAATTACTTCCGATTACTTGATTAACATCAAGGCTGTAAGTTCCGTGAAGACAGGAATCATGTCTGTCTTATTCTCCATCAGATCCCCAGAGCCTTCTATAAAGGCTAGCGTGGAGTAGGGGCTCAGCAAACACTTGTTGAATAAGTGAGTGCATGAATACACTATTCACTTGACACCCTCCAGTTAGACAAACAGAATCCTGGTGTTGGCAATGAAAAGACTTTAAAAGTCATTCGGTGTGATTGCCTGCGTGTTGTTGGAATCATAGTTGGCAGGCAGTGCTGTTGGACTTCAACACCTGCCTCAGTGGAGAATCCTTACTTGACCTCTTTGAGTGGTCTGCGACTCTTCTGGGGACTCAACACCATTCCCACTCCGTAGTCCAGAGTTGGGGACACAAGGTCTTTGTGAGAATAGATGAGCTTTTATAAAGGAAAAGAAGTTTACTTGCAAAGAGGTGCGAAGGAGTCGGACTTCAGAAGAACCGGCTCACCCAGTAAACCACCAGCATTTCAGAGCACAAGCCGTGATGTTATTAATGTTACCAAGCATACATTAGTCTGTCCATGATGGAGGAACAGCAATGGCCTCTCAGGATTATCATAGCCACGGAGGCTAGGACACTTCCTCACGCATCAGTGTTACAGATGCCAGAGTAAAGGGACTCAGAAATGGGCACCAGAACTGGACAGGCTGAACCTATTATTTTTGGTTGATCTCATGATGCAAAATTATTCCCCCCACCAACTGTGGATGATGATATACATGTTTACACACAATGGCAGAGGGCGAGGTGCTGTTCTGTCCCATCTTGAATTTGTTGGGAAATTGGGAAGGCAATAGAAAGTGAAGTCCCGAATAGAATAGAATGTCACTGCTTTTGAAACTCTTCCTCAGGAAAATGGGGGGGCTTGGGAAAGAGGGATAGGAAACCATTTAAGATGAACCTGGTATCATATAGAAATATGCCAGTAAATTATGATCTGGCCGGGCCTAGAGGTTAGTAACAGTTTTTCTTGTTTCATCTTTAAAAGGTTTTAGCGATGATGCATCCTACGGGAGTGATGACTTGAAGAAGTTGAGCACTGATGCTTTGCAAATTTCTTTTAATTTTAATTTCTTCGGAAAAGTTTTTCATGTTTGTACTTCTTTTCATTGACTCATTCCTCAAATGTTTATTGAAATTTAACTGCATCCCAGATACTGAGTGAGGCTCTGGGGGGGCATGATGCGTATGGTCTCGTGCAGGGCTCTGTAGAATCCGCATTTGGGGCAAGAAGTCAGACCCTGGCCAGGTAATTACAAGTGTGCAAAGTGATCAGTGATGAAGTACAGGGGGGCCCTAGGAGCTTTATTGGCAGGGCACAACCTGGTTCTGTGGTGTAGGGCATTAGACTTTCTGTCTGGTTCTCTGCACATTCTGATTTGCACAGCTCTTGAGTACATTTTCCTGTAGGTAAAGTCCCCATGGGAAAGTTAGAATAGCCCGTCTCTGGAGATTTCCCAGACAGAATACCTTATTGGTATGCTGAATACCCCACCAAAATTAGGCTGACAACCTCATTATAACTAACTCAGTTAAACTATTACCTGCATGTCTGTCTCCCTCACCTCTGTGTCTGTGCTCATCTGTGAGGACAAGTAACATGTCTTCTTATTCATCTTGGTGTTTTCTCATGTACTTGGAACATGGTAGGCACTGATTCGTAGTTGTTGAGCACACAATGGAGTATGGATTAAGACATGGCTCCTGCCCGTCAGGCGCTTACTATATTCCTCCAAAGGAAACAGTTCCAGGGGCAGTCACAAGGCAGTACACGGTTCATTGCTAAAGGGAAAGTCTGCGGGTGGCTGGGGGAGAGGCCCTGAAGGCTGGAGTGATCTGGAAAAGGCTTCCTGAGGAGCTTACCTGTCCTTTCAGAGTAAGTTCATTTGTGCAGTAAAAGCCAAAGAGGACGAGACTGTGGACAGAGCAGGTCTGCTACACCTCCCAGCCAGTCAGCTGGGGTCTGACCATTCCTGGGGCCAACCCTTATTGACGGCGTGCCAGGCACCAGCCAGGGATATACCTCAGAGTCGAGGTGAGTTAAGAACAGACAGGGTATGATAGAGTAGGGGTGAGCATGGAGGGCAACAAGAAAGCCGTCCTGAGTTGGGGTTGAAAGTAATTGCAGGAGATGTTAGCCAGGCTAATAGATATATATGGAGTGGATATTTTAGGCAGAGAGAATAGTGTGTTCAGAAGACCAAAAGGGAGGGGTGCCTGGGTGGTGCAGTTGGTTGAGTGTCTGACTCTTGGTTTCACACTCAGCAGAGTCTGCTTGTGTTTCTCTCTCTCCCTCACCTTCTGCCTCTCCCCACTTTCTCTCTAAAATGGGTAAAATGAATCTTTAAAAAAAAAAAAGAAGAAGACGACCAAAAGGGAGCTAAAGATAGGCAGAGGAACAGAAAGAGAGACATGACAGACAAATGCAAGTGTTTTCAAACAACTCCATGTAACTCTTTTTCAATTGCCACTTCCCCATCCTCAGACCTGTCACGTGGCAGAGGCAGGCGCCCAGCACTCCCGAGATGCCCATACTGGTAAATGGAACCTAATCCCCAAACTGTTAGCTTTTGGCTCCCTCAGCAAGGGTTGACATTTTTCTGGGCTGAGGCCTGGAGTATGCCCTGACTGAGCTGAGTTTATACTTATCACAAGGTGCTGATTAGGCCGAAGTCAAGTGACAGGTGCTTGAAGATGCTGAAGGGGCAGAATTCCCAGGCATTCAGTTAGTCCCTGCGCTGGACCAGGTAGGAAGAGCCCCAGTGCAGAGCCCACCACTGCCTTTGTATCAGCCTGGACTAGGGGTGCCTGCTGGCACTGTTTCCCTTTCCTCACAATTATTGGAGCGTGGATTCTTTCCCTTTTTTTAACTTAAAAGAAATGATACCAGTAATTCACATTCATGATAGGAAAATTAGATAGGGAAGAAGAGGAAAACACTATAATGTCACTGCCCAGAGAAAAGAGTGTACTGGGTTATATTCCATTTTCTTCACCAATGTGTACAGTTAAGAGACGTTATTTTTGAAAGCTTAATAAGGTAGTGGAAAGCACTCATTTCCCCCCAAAAGTTTCTTATTTTTCTCTTTATCCATAATGGTATTTTGCATTTATATAGTACTTAACAGTTCATAAATATTTCTATCCTCTATCAAAGTCTTAAAATTGTGTGAGAAAGGTAACATTATCCCCATTTTATAGTCAAGGAAACTGAGACTTGGAAAATCAAGTTAATAAATAACAGAGTTTCAAATTCTGGTTTCGTGACTCTTTTTTTTTAAAGATTTTATTTATTTATTTGACAGAGAGAGAGAGGGCGTGCAAGCATGAGAGGGGGGAGAGGCAGAGGGAGAGGAAGAGTAGGCTCTCTGCTGAGCAGGGAGCCCAATGTAGGGCTCGATCTCAGGACTCTGGGATCATGACCTGAGCCGAAGGCAGACGCTTAACTGACTGAGCCACCCAGGCGCCCCAAGTTTCATGACTCTTAAATATAAAGCATCTTCCATTGAAACAACTGCCATGACTGCAAAAGGAGCAACTTTAGAAACACACACACATACACCATTGCCTTTTTTTTTTTTACTTGTAGCTTGTCATCATTCATCAGAACCCTAAAGAAAACAAAATGTACCCAGACTTTTGGGGCACCTGGGTGGCTCAGTCGGTTGAGCATCTGACTCTTGATTTCAGCTCAGGTCATGATCTTAGGGTCCTGGGATTGAGCCCCACGTTGGGCTCCGCACTCAGCGGGGAGTCTGCTTGAGATTCTATCCCTCTGCCCCTCCCCCAATTGTTCTAGCTCTCTCTCTCTTTAAAATAAAAGAAGTAAATCTTAGAAAGAAAAAGAGATGTACCCAGAGTTTCTGAGTATTAGAGTTACCTGGAGTTTTGATTACATGAAAGTGCTTACTGAGAGTAGTCAGAATTTCCAGAGACTAGGGATCTTGCAAATGGAATAGAATATTTGTGTATGTTATCCAAGGCAGATATTTTGTTGATGATATTAGGTGTGTGATTTAGTTATCTCCAAGTAACTTGGTCAGAGTTGGGTAAGATTTTTAGATTTTATTTTCATTTCCTCATAAAAGAAAAAGAATTCTTTACTTAGAACAGGAAAAACACAAAGGGACACTGCCCCTTATGCTTTCAGTCTGCCTCAAGAAATAAATAAATACAAAATAAGAAGAAAAAGAAAAGGGAAGGAAGGAAGAAAAATACCCATGGGAGCCAGACAAATAATTTCAAGCTGTATATTTTTGTCACGAATTCTCAGTATATAGGGAAAGCTGCCAGAATCTTGCTGCTCAGGGTGAACTATTGCCAAAACATCATTTGCAAACACTGTAAGGGCCAGAGAGCTAATTTCTGGTCCTTGAGATAGCAATACAGGCAAATAAAAGTCCATAGATAATGAAATTAGGTAAACCAAAAATTTGTTACATAAAGTGCTAAGAGTGTTGCTGAACATCTCCAGGTTTTGTCAGCTTCCAGGTTCTGAGAACTATGGTTTCTAAAAGTAGTATTTTATTGAAGAGAAGATCTTTTGAAAGAAAAAAATTGTGTGTTTTTGTGAACCAAAAAATGTTGTAGTAGGTTAATTAACTGACAAACTCATTCACTGCACTCCTGTACAGTTGTTTACCTATTCCATGTGCTAGCCTAGTCGTCAGACTTAGTTATAAGGATAAGTAAGAGAGGTCTCTAAGAAATAGGTCAGAAGTGGGGTGAAAGACTCATAAATAGATGATCAAGGAATATGGCACCACAGCAGAGGCTTAGAGCAGGTCGCTGTGGGAGAAAAAGAGGGCACAGCTTGGACCTGCCTAGGGAAGCTGCGAACTAGTCCCAGACAGGACAGGACATTTGCGTTGGTCTGAAAGGATGAAAAGAGGAGGGAAACAAACTTAACTCATGCCTACTACATAGCCAGCATTGTGAGATACTCTGATGTTCTCAGAAGAATAAGACCCAGTGGGAAGTCAAGAAGGGCACACAGGCACATAAAGAATTCCAGGCATGATGATGTCAAAGCATTATGGGCGAGGGATTGTACTGAGTCCTATTCGGAAGTCAGAAAGTAGCACTCCGCATGGTCCATGTGTGGTGTTTGTTTTGTTTTGTTTCATTTTTAGAATAAGGAAGATAAGGGCTGAAAAGGAGAGTTGTGTCCCATATCAGGTTCTTGGAAAAGGGTCTCCGTGCACGTAAGCACATCCAGAGGAGCCAGTTTGTTAGTTTGGGTAAGGATTTTAGCAGGTACCTTAGAAGGGGACAGATGTGCCGTAGTTGATTTAACCAAACCCCTCTTAGTTAAAGAAAGATGTCCTAGATTGGAGTTGCTGGATCCACAAGTAGGTCCATTTTTAAGGCTTTGATACTTTTTGCCAAATTGCTCTCCAGAAGATTGTACCTCTCCCCGCAGTGGCATGCTAGAACCCCATTTCCCTTATACCTCTCCTGATACTAGGTGTTCTCATTTTAAAATCTGTGGCCATTTGCCAAGCAAGTAGCAGTTTCTTATTGTGGTTTTCATTTTAATTTGTTTTTTAAAAAATAATGCTAGCTTCTTCTGTAATTGGGTACCTGTATTTATTCTTCGGTGATTGTCTGTTTATATCCTTGCCTGTTTTTCTATTGGAGTTTTGCTTTCTTCTCATTAATATGTAAATTTTTTCTATATTGAGTTGCATTAAACATCTACTTTATATTGCAAATGTGGTTTTTTTTAAAGTTTGCCAATGGCCTTTTACTTTTACCTATCGCTATTTTGCTGATAGAAATGATAATTTTTTTAGTAGACAAATACATAGTTTTTTTTCTTTTGTGAATTCTGAATTTACCTGTATTTGCCATCCCCAAGACTTAAAAAATATATTTATATATATTTTCTATTACACTTATATTGTATATTTATATCTGTATATATCTTTTATTTATATATATCTTCGAGGATTTAAAGGTTTTCAGTTTTTATATTTGAATGTATAATCTATCTGGAAATCTTTTTGGTATGGTGTTTTATAGGGGAATAAACTGAATTTTTCAACTGTCTAGCTAGATATCTAAATACTACTTAAAAAGTAATTCACTTTTCCAACAGCCTTGAAGTGACACCCTTATCATATCTTCAAGTCACATATGTGTTTGGGTCTCTTTCTAGGTGCTCTCTTTTGTTCCACTAAGCTGCCAGGCTTTTAATTATTGAGTATTTATAATGGTCATGTTTGTTTTTTTTCCTGCTCACATTTATGCTTTATAATTGATTTATCAAGTTCCACCAAATTATTCCATTGACATTTTTATTGGCATTTGCCATAAATATCTAAATCACTTTGGGAAATATCAACTTCTTTCCAATATTATGTTGCTTTGTTCCATATGTGGTTCCTTCCATGTATTCAAGTTCCTCAGTCAAGTTTCATGACTTGTTGGATTGGGTCTACATGTTTACTGTTGAGTTTAATCCCAAATGTTTTGGAGAAATCATGTTTCTCATAGCTGCTTGTTGCCCGTTGGCCAGGTTCTGACCACATCCGTGAGAAGGATGGACTCTGGGCTGCCCTTGCTTGGCTCTCTATTCTAGCCACCCGCAAACAGAGTGTGGAGGACATTCTCAAAGATCACTGGCAGAAGTATGGCCGGAATTTCTTCACCAGGTAAGTCACAGCCTGGGTGGGGTATGGAGGTAGGGTGGGGAAGTGGGCAGAGAGTTCTCGGGTGTACAGATTTTTTCCTGTCTCTCAAGTGCTAATAAAACCCTAGTTCATCTAGCCTCTACAAATTGAGGGATTTTAAAATAATTCAGTTAGGGTCACCTTTTATGTTAGCCATAAAGAACGATGCTTAAAAAATTTAGTTAACATATTCGAAAGAATAAATGTTTTGTAAACCTTTTAAATGTACCTGCAGGTGGACATGATAATTGAGTTGGATTTGGATTCAGAAGAATGGATTAGAATTTTATTTCTGCCCCTTAGTGGATTGGGAAGTCATTTAACCTCTCTCTAACAGAAAACTACTCTTTTTTTCTCATTTGTAGAAATGGAAATAACAGACTGCCATTGAGTGGATTAAATGAAATATGAGTCTGAAAGTGTTCTATAAACTCTGGGGCACTCAAAGTATGGAAACTTTTTTTTTTCCTGAAATTATGGAAACAATTATGCTTAGTCTAAATCAACTTTTCTGACTCATTAAAATATGTCCCCAAAGGCTGCATACTTGTCAATACTTCATTCATTGATTCAATAAATATTGACTGTGTGCCTACTTTCTGCCAGCCGCTGGGGATTCAGCAGTGAACAAAATGCTTAGAATACATAGTAATTCTTCTTTGCCACGCATACTTCTATTTTTAAAAGGCATTAATATTTTTTTTTCCGAGAAGTGCTTTCCACTAATTTCAATTTGCCTTTCCCCCAGTAAGTGTAAAAATCTAACAAAATTTTTCCTAGACCTCACTATTCTAATTACTGAAAGGAAATATGAGAAAAAGGAGAGTAGATGAAATGCTTATCGATAAATGCTTAGATGTAATTTCTTTGGGCCTCAGTTGCCTTTTTTATAAAATAGGTTGAGTTAAATTAGAGAATTTAAAAACTGTGTCACAGATTGAATAGTCCATGATCTCTGGATAGTCACACAAGAATTAAACCTTAAGCAGCTCAGCCTCCTTACTCAGAATCCTTTTATCAACTTTAGAGAAGTTCATTGCTGTCTTCCTGCTTCAAGTCATTCTTTTGAGGAAGGTATAAGTAATAACTGTCACGTGGTACCACAGCAGGAGCCCTGGGAATGGAGGCAAGAATCTCTACCTTCTAAGAACCAGAAAAACCTGGTAATTTAGAACAGCAGTCGTGAACTCTCTAGAGCCTAGAATGTCATGCAGGCAGGACCACGTCTGTTTCTGTGCTTCATGGTATCACTAAACACCTCACTCCTAGTGACACCATAAATATGCTTTGAATGAATAAATGAACGACGAGGTAACGACTGAATAGTAGCCAGAATGGAATAAGGTTGGGACGGTTTGTTCAGAGAAGGGGTCACTCTGGAATCAGTTAAAAGCCTCCATCTAAAAACCACTTGAACATATTTGTATTAATTTCAGATAACTGCTAACCAACTGTTGCAAATAAAGTCCCTAGAACCTGCATTTCTAGTTAGTTAAGACTCCATCCTACCCTCCATTTACTTAACAAAAGTGCTAGGCACTTTGCACACAGTGTTTCATGTCAGCCTCAAAACAGTTAGTGATAAGGCAACTGAGATTCTGCAAGATGAAGCCACTTGCTCATAGTTGCACAGTTAGTAAGCAATAGAGGCTAGATTTGTAGCTCGTTCCGATGCCGAAGTCCAGATTCTTTCCATTATGCCTCTCTGTGCCTAGGATTTATAGAACACTTCCCTCAAATGCCCAAAGGTCACAGATGTAAAGCACAAACACCTGGTTGTAATTTCTTGCTGTTTATCATGTTAACTAGGGGAAAGAGCTGACTTCAAGATTAAGGGGACTGTTGTCCTTGATTCATAGAATCCTGGAGCTAGAACAGGTTGGCCTTAATTCCCCAGTATTTCTCATGTCTCAGAGGTGTCATCTTGCACATATCATATTTGTTTCACTATCACAAATAAATATAGACTCTGCTGTCTTGAGCCTCTAAAAAATAACTCTCTCGAGAGGGTGTGTGCCACTAGGTCAAGAAAAGCCACCTGTCAGCGTCTTTAACCTCCTAAGAAAGAAGTCAAGAACAATTCTGGGAGTAATAATAAAAGTCATAGAATTTCCTTTGTGATTTTTTTTTTTTTTTGCTTTGACGCTTTTGTGTCTACACCAGGCCTCCTCCGTCAGGGTGAACCCAAAACACTTTGGACCAGAATCCACCCTCAATGAAAGGACAGAGGTGCTTCAGATGTAAGGAGTTAGGGTTTGGCCCCTTCTATCTGGTCAGTGAAAACTTGGCCTCACTTTAGGAAGCTCCTATGGAGACTGGAACTCTCCTTCACCAAAATCTCAGCAGCCTCAGGCAGGTTCCAGACTGGGAACTGTCCCAGCATTTATCCCAAAGAAGCTCCAGGAGTTTGAAAGAGAAGTGCCTGACTCATGTGCCTCTTGATGCAGCATCCTCTAGAGATAACATTGCATTTAATTCTACCTCCTCAGGAGGCAGTGATTAAATGTTAGACAGAATCTCTCAAAAGCCTTTGAAGCTTCTAGAGCTTATTCTGTAGAAAAGCCAAGATGGGAGTTTTCTGCTTATTCAGAAGCTCCTAACCCTTCCCTGAAATCTTGCAAAGCCTTCCTTTCATCCCTGACCTGCTCCCTCCCCAGAGACGAACAAGCACAGCCTTTTGCCAGCTTTTTCTGCAGTTAGGGGGTTTTGTGGGGAGGGCCAAACAAATGATGAAGAAGGAGGTAATCTACCTCGGGGTGATCCGAAGTCAGTGTGTGGGCCCCACCTTTGTGACTTCTTGCAGGTATGATTATGAGGAGGTGGAGGCTGAGGGTGCCAACAAAATGATGAAGGACTTGCAGGCCCTGATATCTGATCGCTCCTTCGTGGGGAAACAGTTCTCAGTGGGTGACAAAGTTTACACTGTGGAGAAAATTGATAACTTTGAATACAGTGATCCGGTGGATGGAAGCGTTTCAAGGAATCAGGTAGGAACAGATTTATGTGTATTGTGAGAGAGGCCTCAGAGCTTCATCTCTGAAATCTCAAGAGAAGAAAGTAAAAGGCCGCTTGATCATCTCTCCTTTGCTACCATTTTGTTTCTACAGTTGCTGGCTTTCTGCTGGGTCACACATAACTTGCAAATATACTCGTAGGGAAAATGGGATTTGCCTTGGTTCTGTGTACTCCCCTATGCCCTCATTCTGGGATTCTTAGCCTCCGCTCCAGAGGGTTTTTACATCCTCCAGAATCGTGTGCAAGACATTGTGTTGAATGCATGTGCAGAAAGGAGCCCTAGAATCTAAAGCTGAAAGGGTGAACTACAGCCATAGATATCAAACCCCTTTTTTCTCTCGGGAGATGATAGCAGAATGTCAGCCATGAGAGTGGCATTATCATAGACCTTTCTCTGGTATATTCTGATTTCTTAAAAAAAAAAAAAAGAAAAAGAGGAAGAAGAAGAAAAGCTGATGAGGCATTCCAGACTTAGAAATCGTAGCTGTTACATCCACAGCATGTGACATGCAGCCAGTCCTAACACAGCAAGACACCACAGTTGAGGACCTGGACCACGTCTGGATGGGGACACAGCCGGTAGGGTTTCCCTCGTTGGGTGCCAGGGACCCACGGCTGCAGGCTGGGTCGGCCCTTGTGCAGGCTTCTCACAAACACCCAGGGCCCCGGGATCCTCTGGTTCTGCTGTTGTCACAGGCTGGACTCACCACTAATAATTTAGAGGCAGAGATAATAAAGAAGGGGATGTAAAATTCTTCTACAGCTTTCCAGTTTGCTTTCTCCTGACAGACCCAGATTTTTGGCCCAGTCCTTCTCAAGGCAGCTGACAGCTTTGAAGGAGATGGACCGCAGGATTGATTTAATGTCTCTCTGGAGATGCAGGCAGTGGACGGGTGGCTGGAGCGTGGCCACAGCGACCCTCAATGCCAGGAGTCTCCCATCCTCAAGATAGTAGCCCAGTGGGCTTTCTTCCCCATGCCTGTTCACCCTCTGTGGGAACTCTGGGTGCAGTACGGATGATTGTAAGCGACGTCTGAGATAATTAGAAAAAGGCCAGGGGTAGAGTAGGTAGAGTAGGAGGTGGGTATGGAAGAGGGCAGGGCGGGGTCCACAGGATGGCAGAGCAGAAGTTTTGTAGAGAAGCCTTCAGAGAAAACAGGCAATTAGGGAAAGTGACCCCCAACTCTGTGCTGCACCCAGCATCTGTGGGGCGGGGGGAGCTGAGCTGTGTGTGGGAAGGGTGTGGGCATGAGCACGGTGCTGCTCTTTGCACTCCGCGAGGAAGAACTCAACAGCTTCACGTTCTATAATCAGAGTCTGAGCGTTTAGATGGAAGGCCAGGTAGGAGGGAGAATCTTCCAGAGTAGATATAGCATCTGCCATCAAGTGGAAAGAATTCAGAAGCTTCAAGTTGAAGCTGTAGAGAGATAGACCAACCTTGTATGTTTCTAGAAGCAAGAAATGGTAAATGGGAGTTAACGGTATCCTCCCTGTGATGACGGAATCGGGAAGGTACTGCGTGCATTTCATCTGCTGTCTTCACTGCTGAATGGCACAATTAAACACTGGACAGGATTTGGTGACAAATAGCAGCTGAGGAGCAGTGTATCTCCTTCTGGTTGGTCTTTGACTTTATGTGAAGTTCTTCTTCGTATAGAAGAATGACAGGCTCACAAAGCCTAGAGAGTTCTCAGATAACTGTCTTGCTGACCCTTCCTACCTCAGGTGGCAGAATATCTACCCAAGAATCTTCAACCTCAAATCCCCTGAAGCAAGAAGATTATTGAGGACAAGAGATGCTGCCAGGGAGGGAAAGAAGAAGGCAGCAGGGGGTTGGGGGCATGGGTTTGGCACGGCGCCCACAGGGACCCTGCTTTGAGTCCTCAGGCACTGAGGAGAGAGTGATCACTGGATCCTGCTTGCTAGGTTGGGAATAGCCGGCTTCGTCTGGGGCGTGTGGCCTCATGTTTTCTGTTTGAGGCTCTCTATTGGTGTTTTGCAAAGAGTTCTTCCTCTCATCTGTCTGGAATCTCTTCTGCTCTGGTTTCAGCCCATTCTGTCCATGTTTTCCTCCTGATCTGGGGATCAAATTTCTGCATCTAGTGACTTATTTGTTGACCTATTTATTAGGCTTCAAACTGGAATGGTTAGTCCATAAATTACAGGGGAGTGGGGAGAGGAGGGGAGGGCAGGCCTGTGTCATCCAGCACCACTGCGCCCCGGATCACATCTCCCACCTGACCCTGGGCATGCTTCTTACCCACCCCCCCCGCCCATGAGCTCAGCCCCCTTTGGCAGGACACAGTGACAGGCCAACCACAGCCGACTCATGGGGCCTAACTGCTGCTGTTTATCAAGGATCTAATCCTCCAATTGATCAAGTATGGATGAAATTTGATCTCCAGACAAACCCCTTGTAATTTGCCAGCCTTCGGTTTCCCTTCCAGCAAGTGGGGAACACATCTCTGCTTACCTTCTCCAGGGCTTGCGGCTCCTTTTTGCGGATGGTTCTCGCATCATCTTTCGACTGAGCGGCACGGGGAGTGCAGGGGCCACCATTCGACTGTACATCGACAGCTATGAGAAGGACACTGTCAAGATCTACCAGGACCCCCAGGTAATGCCCAAGCCCTGTGTCCTGATGAGTTAGTTCTTTCCGTTCTTTCCGTTGGAGGGAATGATAGTGGTTGTACAGAGTCTGTTAATACAACCCGTTTCTCCAGTGGTCAAACGTGTGTTCACTTTTCTCCATGTCTCCTTCGGTACCTCACAACAACAGTGATAGCTAACCATTATCTCAGTATTTTCTCTGTGCCAAGCTCTGTTCTAAACCCATTACCCAAATGGATATACTCACTGAAGTCTCAAATGAGGTAGACTCTATTATTATCCCTCCTACAGTAAAGAAACAAGGAAAGGTTAAGTGGCAGCTAACAGGGTCACGTGCCTGCTGAGCAGCAGAGTCAGGATAACTAATCTTTCAATCAGCCCCTCTTCTGGCGTTCTGGTCTGTCACTGGTCATTTGCCACTTTGCTTGGTCTGATCGCCTGTTCTGGAAGAGCACACGCTGGTTCTAGATTTGGTGCCGGGGCAGAGAGTTTCATGACCCAGCAACAAAGGTCTATATGGGAGAGTCTGCAGACTTGCAGCCTGGTGGTTTGGGCTCCCAGCCCTACCCAAAGGGTCTCTGGAAGTTTGTGAGTGAGGAGGGACCCTGGAGCCAGGGGTGGGGCAGAGAACTTGGAGGACAGCCACCCCAGGGGAGGAGCCAAGGGGAGGCAGTGACACACAGGGGACTTTCACCCTGTTTGTTCCTCACACAATGGTCTTGACAAATGCTCCCTGAGAGATCTACAGCCAAAAGAGTGTAGGAGCTGTTGTGGTCCCTTAACCCCTTCTTCAGGATTCATAACACACACTGCACCTTAAGGGCTCTGAGAAAACTCACAGTGGGGACGCCCTGCTTAAGTGGCATTTCACTGTGCTTATTATCCCACAAAGCCTTTTTTCTTCTAACACCTAATTAAAATCCAAGGAAACTCACTTGAAAAGCCTTGGCATAGCAGTTTTGAGCATAAATTTTGGATGTAGAAAGATCTTGTTTTCAGTTCAGTTCCTGCCACCTGAGTAGCTGTGTGTCTGTGGGCAAGTCGTTTCCGTGCCCTGAGCCTTGGTTTCTGGTAGAATACTACCTACCGCTTCGAGTTACTATAGGGATTTAAGGAGACAAGGGATGCAAAATTCTAAACTTTGCGCCTGGCACATAGGATTACCTTTGGAGAAAGTGTGGCTCTTATAGTTCCTTTTATTACAAAAAGAAGGAGTTCTGTGGGAGCAGGCTTCCCTCTTACATTTTTTACCGTGGCTAGACTCCAGTTTCAGTCATTGCCAGATCTCTGTCATGCTGTAGGTATCCTTAAAACTTAAACCAAAGGCGGCGGTGTCTGAGTTGTAGACCCACAGTATAATAGAGCAAGAGGAAAAGAAGAAGGGAATTGGGTTCTTTTGTCTTAGTATCAGGCACGTGGTAGACAATGAATGAACAAAAGGTAAGTTTCTTTGAACCATAGTCCTCAGGAGGTGGGAGGGAAGTAGGGAGGGAGCGGGGAGGGCTCTGGAGGGGATGTGTCACCGTTCCAGCTAGGAGATGCCTTCCCTTACTCTGGAGCTACTGGGCCTTGGCCTCAGCACTTTCTGGGACTGTTGGAGCCCCAGGGGGAATGGCAGGTGGTGTGGTTAGCGTGTAGAGTTGCTTCTCCAGCTTTCAGCCAGGAATAATGAGTTGGTGGAGATTAAAAGGAGGGAAAGCAATGGTGGGCAGTAGGAAATGAACTACTCTTGGCTCTGCCCTTGAGGCATTTGGTTAAATCACTTCATCTTTTTGGATATCAGTTTTCTCATGTGTAATGTGGGCAGTTTAGCTAGATAAGTGGTTTTTTAAAAGAATTTTCATTAAAAAATATTAAACAATATTTATATTTATAAATATATTTCTAAAATACTTATATTATCCTGCAACAGCAGAATTCTTTTATTTTTCCCCCTAAGTGAGAGGTAGTTGGGAGGGTAGTGTTGTTGCATTTTGAGAAGATCTCTTTGGGGACAGGGTAGGCAACAAATTAGAGGATGCAGAAGTGAAAGTAGAAGCACCATTATTCCAGGTGAGAAAGAGAACGTTGACTTAGCGACATCTATAGCCCCAGGTTGGAGAGAAATGGCGCATGTTGAGGGATACTTAGAAGGTAAAAGCCACTTAGGCTGGCTAATAGATTGGACAAGGGGAATGTGGGAGAAGAAGGGGTCAAGAGTTACTCTTAGTTGTTCATTAGCTTTAGATGGTAGACTGCGGTGTTGAGTCACTGAGATAGGGAATGCTGGAAGCAGATTTTAGGGGAAAGAACACATCTTTGAGCTTTAGACTTGCAGAGTCTGAGGAGCCTTTGGGATGTGGGAGGAGGCAGTCAGACATGTGGGTCTTGGAGGCCATCTGAGGGCGGGAGCTATGACTCTGTGTCTAGAGAAAGTAATGGAAAAGGTTCTCTTTGTGTCTCCTTCAGGTCATGTTGGCCCCCCTTATTTCCATTGCTCTGAAGGTGTCCCAACTCCAGGAGAGGACAGGACGCACTGCGCCCACCGTTATCACCTAAGAAGACAGGCTAGATGCGGTACGTCCCTCTTCCCCAGGACCCTCCAAGTCATCTGATTGAAGAGCATGGACACAAACAAAATGTATCCACCCAGGCTTTGTAGGATTTGGTTTTTCCACTAACCAGTTGTTGATGAATGGCACATTAGTGCGACATTGCCTGTTGAGATGCCCTGTGGGAAAGAGAAAGTGGACCCAGGGGCTTTTGCTAATGTCACTCCCTTTTCGTGCCCTTAGGCCCTGCTGCTGTGCAGGCATTTGTCTCCCTAGCACCAGCTTCTGCCCACTGCAAAGTGAGATGGAGGCTGAGCAGCAGCTAGTGAGGCCATTTCTCATGCTTAGGATGTGCCGATGAAATGACAGAGCAAACTCCCTTCTCTTTGGTGAATTCTTCCCCCATTAACTGTTTACATGTGATCCAGCAAAATGCAATTTCTGGTGCCTTCTCTCCAATCAGTTCGTTCCTCAGAGTGAGACGTACTCATCTACAGATTTCTGCCTTGTTTTGCAACATAGTCCCACACAGATATTTCGGGATATTAAAGCAAAATAAGCCACTATTTCTTGATGTCTTTTTTTTTTTCTTAACTGCAAAATGCTCTTCCACTTTCAGAAAAAAAATAGACTTTTTTTAAAAGGAGGTATTGTATTTTGTTTGGATGTCCCAGCTAGAAGACAAAATGTTGTCTGTACTAGGTTTAAAATCCTTGTACTCAAGAACTGTAATTTCAAATCTTAAGGAGGGTCAACTGAGCCCTGGATCCATCCGAGGTAGATAAGTAAGCTCAACATGGTTAATTTGGATGAGGGAAAGCAAGATGATTTTCAGGAGATCTTCTCCCCCCGCCCCAGGAGATATTAAATAGCAAAGCACGGCCAAGTGCCTTGTGGTGTTGACATACCATAATGCCTATTGAGGGGACAGAGACAGAACTCTCAGAATCTGAGAGCAAGATTACTGGCTTTAGCTGGATATCTTGAGCCCATTGACATCTTACTCATCTTAGAACAATTATTATTTTTTTGAAAGATTTTATTTTTTTGAGAGAGTGAGTGAGAGAGCACAAGCAGGGGCAGAGGGAGAAGCAGACTCCCCCGCTGAGCAGGGAGCCCGATGCAGGGCTCGATCCCAGGACCCTGGGATCATGACCTGAGTCTAAGGCAGACGCTAACGGACTGAGCCACCCAGGCACCCCATCTTAGAACATTTATATTCACTCCATGAGTGTAATGTGGTAGTTAAAAGCATAGCTTTGGAAACCAACAGACCTGAGTTTGAATCTTGCTTGAGGCTTTGAGTCACTTTCTCAGTATCTTTAAAATCAGGATGAAGAGGTGCGCAGCTGGCTCGGTCGGTGGAGTTGTGACTCTTGATCTCAGGGTCTTGAGTTCAAGCCCCTCATTGAACATGGAGCCTACTAAAAAAAAATTGTAAAAAAAAAATCAGGATGAAAATAGTTCCTACTTTATGGGGTCATTGAGAACATTCAGTGAGTGGACTTGTGCAAAGCAGTGGGCACTTTATCTAGCTCATGGTAGGTTGTCAAGTAAGTGGGAACTAGGATTATGCTTATAATACTGTTTCTAGATTTTAAAGTATTAGGAAAACAAAAACTGTAACACTAATACTTATAATGCATTTTATGGTTTGCAGGGCATTTCCACAAAGTCACCTTGCCATACAGACTATTCAAGAGAGGCAGCTCAGCTTTGCACCCCTCCCCACCCAGAGTGGACTCCCTGTTCCAGGTGACAGGGTCCCTGGGGTAAGATTTCCAATGTTGCCATTTGACAAGGGGTTCTAGCCCAGCAAACAGAATGGAGCTTTCACAAAGATGAGAGGAAGATGAGTACTTATTGAACATTAAATGCCAGACATTGTTCTGAGTGCTTTCCATATACTCTTTGCATGCTCCCAATCACTCTAGGAGGTAGATACTCCCAATATTCCCATTTTACAGATGAGGTCTGGTTACTCGCCCAGTGTCACACCACTGGATAGTGGTGGCATACCCCCAGGCAGCAAAGCTCAGCTGTGCATGGTTTACCAGTACTTCGGCCCCTTCTGTTGACCAGCTACTTCTAACAGGTAAAAGAAAGGTTTTTGCATTTGCACAAAAGCCCCTGTGTTTTATTTATTAATGGCTCATACTTTGTGCCTTGGGTGCCAGAGACTGTTAATTTTGGCATGGTTGTCTCCACCTTCCTCTGGCCCTGGGATTTTTTTTTTTTTTTTTTTTTTTTAGAGAGAGGGAGGGAGTGAGCTGGGGGAGGGTGGAGGGGGAGAGAGAATCTTAGGTAGGCTCCACGCTCAGCGCAGAGCCTGCTGAGGGGCTCGATCTCAGGACCCTGAGATCTTAACCTGACCTGAAATCAAGAGTCAGACCCTTAACCTAAGCCTGAGCCACCCAGGTGCCCCTGGCCCTGGGGTCTTGATACTTGGGTGTATCAGTCAGCCAGGAAGTGTGTATTGACCCACATGAAGTGTGAAATGCCCTGGGAAGGGAAGAATGTGTTATAACACACAGTTAACGCCCTCCACCTGCCCGTAAGACTGGCGAAGGGAGTGCGGTCCAGCACAGATGGGAGACTGTACAGGATAACTGCCTTCCGAGTTGTGCAGGCAGCACCGGATGCTAGAACCCAGATTTTCTAAGCACCGATTCAATTTCAGGTATTGGGCTACAGGCTTCCGAGTAACCCTCCAAGCAAGACATTATTATTCCCCTTCTAGAGCTGAGACAACTGAAGCAGAACAGAAGCCTGAGTAATTTGCCCCAGGTTCCCGGCTACCATGTGGTAGAAGTGGAATTTTGAGTGGGGATCTCACCAACTTTCCATGACCCTTTTCCTGCCTCTCCATCTGTTGAATCAGCTGCAGACACTCCCAGGGCTGTGGCCCCTGGAATGGCTTTATAAATTTCCTCCTCATGCCTGATCATAATTCAGCTGCTTTCCCTGACCCCACGTGGCTACAGGTTTGGGAGTTAAAAGCTCAGGGGAGGAAGAGGGAGATGGCTGGGGCCACGGAGCCAGGCGGGTGGGCATGGGTGAGGGCCACCTTTCCTCTGTCTGTGGCTTTCAGAGAGACACCCAAGGCATGTGCCCACCAGGAACGCAGGGGGATGGGGCCCTGAGAGGCTGGCCAGCGGCCGGCAGCCAACCTTCCCTGCCTGCCAGGATTGATGTGGTTTGTGAGTCAGGCCTGTTTTCGTTGGGGTGTGGTGGGGATTACAGTGAGAAAATTGGGTTGGAACTGTTGGGGCTAAACTCTGAAATTTCACATTTCCCCTCCCTCTTGACATTCAGCTTTCATTTTGGAGAAGCAGATTCCAGTTCAGGGAAGATTCCCATTTCCAGAAAATGGCCAGGCTTACAAGGGAGGGGCCCTGCCTTGGGGAATGAAAACAAAGGCCAAGCTCACTGCACTTTGGGGGAGGCCAGGCTTTGGGGCCTTGGACCCTCTGCTTCCTCTGCCTCCGAGTTCATCCACGCTGCATTCAGCTGCATTTCTTGTTCACCCGCTAGACAGAAATTGGCCTTCCTGTATAAGACTCCTTTAGAAAACATAGTACAACATGTGGGAGTCACACCCCTCATGCTTTCACATTCTGAACCCCCAGTCAGGGGGTTGTGATAGGAGTAATCACAACCATTACGAACGGGGTCACTGCACCTCGCCTGAATTACTGTAGACATCCCCTCATGGCCTCGGGCATCCGATGCTCGCCCCGCGGATCCGTTCTCCGTGGCATCGGCCAGGTGCTCTTCCCAGTGCTAACGTCCATATGCCTGTGTGTGTCGTGTGTAAGACCATGTTTGCTGCCTGCTGCCTACCCCACCAACTCCTCATCCTCCGCTCTCTGCCTTACATTCAGACATACAGAGCCACCTGGAAACCCTGCGCTCTGTAGTCTCCATGTCTTTGTAGCTGCTCTTCTGTCCGTCTGCATCACTTTTCCCCTCTAACCCATCCTCCACCATATCCCCCACCTCCTGCCTGTTCCTTAAACACTCTTTTCTCCAAGAAGCTTTTGCTGACCCTCCAATGTCTGGTTTGGGAATCTGGGTATTCCTATAGAACCCTCCTTATGGCACTTAACATGCTGAATGTTAATAGCCTGTTTACTTTCCCTTTCTCCCACTGCCCTGGGAGCTCCTAGAAGGCAGGGACTGGTTTTTCATCAGTGTTTACCCAGGATCTGCCCCATGCCCAGCACATAGCAAAAGTTCCAAAGACAATTTTTGGAAAGAGTAAAGGAAATCCAGTTGCGTGGCAGAATGCTTTCTTAATGCTATGACTCCTTGCCCACCCCCCCGCCCCCCAGGCTATGGGGTATGGTTATCTTCATTTTGCAGGTGACAAGTGAGTTGACCAGCTTTCACAGCTAGTGAATGCCTAACCAAGAACTCTTTCATAAAGCTTCAGAAGTTGAAAGTGAGAAAGCACCCAGGACAGAGGATCAGGTTGGATACTGGCAGCAGATGGGAGATACATGTATCATGGTCACTTTGAATAAAACTTAATTTAAATGTTAAAAAGTATTTTATCTCCCACTGCTACGAAAGTTAATTGGGGGTATAGTTGGGGAAGGGTTCCACCAAATTAGTCTGAATATAGAAAGAAGTTATTTTTTCTTCAAGGAGTAGAATCAAGAAAGCCAGGCCCAAGCCCTGAGGACCGCCTCTGAGCAGATTCATGGAAAGAAAGCCATGATGGGGCAAGGCAGGTCCACTAGCCCTGGGCCTCACACTGTAGGGGCGCACAGCATGTACTTCTGGAAGAGGGAGAGGCTCTTGTTGGTTCCTCTCACGAGAGCAAGAGGCCTTCTTACCATGTGGCATGTCATTATACAAAAAAGTGAGGTCACCGCCAGCAAGAGTTATGTCTCATGTCTGTCTGTTTGTCCTGTGGGAGCTTTTGAGGGCTTTGGTTTGGTTTCCACCAAATGTGAAGACTCTACCTAGATCTATTAAGTTGGATTTGTGGGTGTGGGCTAATAACTATTTTCCAAAAAGCCTGTCTTCTGTGATTCAGAGTGCTGCTGCCCGGCTGACAGAAAGGCCAGTGAAGAGTAGCAATCTGTGTGCTTTTCACGGCGGTGTCACTTGGTAAAAGTTCTGTCTCCATTGCTCTCTGACTTCATTTTTTTTTTAAAGATTTTTATTTTATTTTATTTTATTTTATTGAGAGAGAGAGAGAGAGCATGAGAGAGAGGAGGGTCAGAGAGAGAAGCAGACCCCCTGCTGAGCAGGGAGCCCGATGCGGGACTCGATCCTGGGACTCCAGGATCGTGACCTGAGCCGAAGGCAGTCGCTTAACCAACTGAGCCACCCAGGCGCCCCTCTGACTTCATTTTTGTACTGTGATTAGGAGGGCTGTTATTATCCTAGATAAAGAACTAGAAACTTTGAGGGCTTACATGGCCTGTGCAGAGTCTCACAATCAAGATGGAGAAAGCAGACCCGCCACCTCCATCCCTTGGTGTTTGGGATTCTTTTTCCGGTTTACCACTGTTGTATAACAAAGCACCCCCAAATCTAGTGGTGGTAAACTTTTGCACAATCTCATTGTGCTCATGGAACTCAGGGCACAGTGGAGAAAGCTTGTCTGCCCTGCAGTGTCTGGGCCCTCACCTGAGAAGACAGGAACAGCTGGGGAATGAGTCAAATGCCCAGGGGCTGGCGTCATCCCCAGGCTTCCGGCCCCAAAGGCCGGGTTCAGTGGGGACCACTGACTGCTGCTCGTGTCCATGAGCTTTTTTTAGCCTTGCGTTTCTCATGGTACGGTGCTAGCTTCTAGGAGGGGGCTTCCCAAGAGCAAGTGCACCGAGAAAGCCAAGCAGAAGCTCTATTTTCCTTTCCTACCTACCTCTATCCAACTGGTTGTGCCCAACTCACTCAGGCCAGCCTGGATTCAAGGGCAGGGGAATTATATTCTACCTAATCTTGGGGGAGTGGCAAAGTCACATTGCGGAAGAGCATCCTTTCCATCCTTGGAAAATGCAATCTATCACAATTTTCAAATTTTCTTCCAGTAAATATACCATTCTAAGTCATGCGAGTATGAAAAGGAATTTAATTTAGAAATTATTTTCACTGGGAGCATCCGTCTGTCACTTACCTGAATATAGACATGTGCTATCATTTCACATTCCCATACCCATGACCCATGACAGACATAGCGAATCAATCACAGCACCATGTCTATGAAGCCAGATGGGGCTCCAGAAATCTCGATATACTAGACAAGAAATATTAATCAATTGCAGTGGGGATGTGAGTGAAAACTTATTTGCTACTTGGAAATATTCTTACTTTCTTACCTTTACAATGTCTAACTAACACCTCACATAGTGTGTGAAAGCCTATTTGAAAATAGACCAGTCAGTCTGTAAATTGATGAAAAATATGTGCACAATATGGAGAAAATTAGTGGTTACTGTTAAATAAGTCACCATTGATTTCAGAAAATAGCATGAAACATATTCCTAAAATGATTTTACTGATATTTTTAAAGTCAGAAGTGAGCTGGAGTTTGATCTCACTATTTGAAGGTCATGGTCCCAGCTTTTTTCTACACTTTGGTTCTTTCCATCTGCTGCTTTGCTGTCTTGGCTGTAACAGTCACTTATATCTGACTTCATGACTGCTAAAGCTTATATAGCACTTTTCAGAGCCCTTCAACTCACCGTCTCATTTAATCTTCACAACTGTCCTGTGCAATAGATTTGCAGTAAACATGACATTTAGCAATCAGATTTTCTGCCCCAAATCATACAAATTACTACTTCTGGGGCATCTGGGTGGCTCAGTTGGTTAAGCGTCTGCTTTCGGCTCAGGTCATGATCCCGGGGTCCTGGGATGAGGGGCTCCCTGCTCAGTGAAGAGCCTGCCTCTCCCTCTCCCTCTGCCCCCTCTCCCCCTGCTCCTGCTCACTGTCTCGCTTTCGCTTTCTATCTCAAATAAATAAATAAAATCTTAAAAAAAATTACTACTACTACTAACTTATATTGATCACCTTATTAAGTGACAAGGTATATATAAAGTGGTTAAAGGTAGGTACCAGATACCTTTAATCAATTTATATACACCTTGTCATTTAATCCTTATCACAACCCTAAAGAGGGGAATTATTATCTCCATCTCCTTCAAAATGTCTTTTCTTTTCTTTTTTTTTTTTTTTTTGTGAGATGGGTGGGAAGAGGACTTCTGACAACAGTGACCAGGGATTCCCACTCCAGTGCCTAGTATGACTCTGACCCAGAGTGGCCCACATTTGGGGGATAATGATTCTGGGGGCTAATGACCACCATCACTCCTGCCCTGCAGTCAAAGACTATCCTGACTTCCAGAGCAAGGGGACAATGTTCAGCCCAGCTGACCCCTCTCCAGCCTCCCTTTCCAGCTTTGTGATTGGAGAATCACAATCCACTTCTTCACCCCCTATCTTCATAGTTCCCCAAATATCTCATACTTTTCCATATTGGCCTGACCTTGCACACACTGTGACATCTGTTGGAAAATGTTTCCTTGTTGTACCAATGTGTTGTCTGCAGTGCCCCATTCCTCTTCTAAGAAAAACTAGCTTCTGCTAGGAGGGAAGATATGACCATGCTTTGTATGGTGAGCCACCATCACATTTCCTGGCCACAGCTGATTAGACCAGGAGTGAGCACCTGACTCAAGGGCAGCCAATCCACTGGCTAGTCAAACAACCTATCACCTATGACCTATGGCTTGGTTCAAAAGGATGAGCTAGAATAATCAGGCTTTCTATTGGAAATGTAAGGTAAGACAAGAACAAATGTGCTTGATTTGCCTTGCCAGGAGTAAGACTTTCTCCTCTGGATACCTCCTTACAGTAGTGTCTTGGGAAGAAAAATGATGTCTTGCATTATATTCCCAGGGACTGGTTTAATGCCTGGTGCATAGTAGGGACTTGGTAAATGTGTAATGAATCCATAAACTCAGGCAAGAAAAATTCACATTTCTTTATCATTTCAATGCAATTTAAATCTGGCTCTGACCCTTATTCCAGTAGGTTGCCAGGATTTTTTTTTTAATTGGATACTTTATGTGTGATTTTTATTCCCATTTTCTACATGAAAAAGCAGAGGTGCAGAGTTTAGGTAACTTGCTCGAGGTCACAGTTATAATAAGTGACAGATCTCAGATGAAAGACAGTTAAGTCAAATCCTTGCTGTTAATCACTACCTCTCAGATTTCATCTCCATTGTGATGCACCGATGAATGAATAAAATGCTCTTCTGACCTACGACCCCTTTCCACCATCAGTTGGTTCCTCTCTTTCTCATGTTTCTTCAGCACTTATTTCATTCATATTTAATCTATCCACATCTTTTGCAGAGAACTTCCTGTAGTGTAATAATTAGAGCTAACGATGGGTACTTGCCTTATGCCAGGTACTATTCAGGGAATGCAGAGAAAAATTGACTAAATGTGGTTGAAATTTATATCTTTTGAAATACTAATTCAAGGTGCTGTTGGTTCAAGAAGGGATTCTTTTTTTAACGCCTAGATGCTTTCCTCTTTTTGAAAATTTTAACTTCGGAGTATAATTTTCCAGATCATCAAGTCAAGCCTTTGTGTGCCTTCCTTTGGAAGTTGGAGCTTAGGTTACAGAGTTACGGTATGGGTTCCAAATACTGTGGTATTTCCTGTCGATCATGTCAAGTGTGATGGGACATATCTAAGCAGTGTGTTTATGAAAGTCTTTTTTTAATGGATCTTACTCTTGTCATTCTCTGCTTGGCGATTTGGAATTATTTTGTAATACAGCACATTAATATCACACTAGGAAAGAGGCTTCTGGTCCAAAATGGTGATGTCGGAAGACCCTGAACTCACCTCCTCCACAGACACACCAAAATCTACACATATTGATAAAGCAATTCCTTCTGAAGAACTGAGGGCTGACTGAGCAGTTTTTGCACAACAAAAGATAGACCACACAGAAAATGGCAAGAGAGATGGAAGCATGGTAATGAAGGGAACACCTACTCCCCCCCCCCCCCAATGCCCTGAACTGCAGTGGGGAGGGATAATACTGAGCAATTGTGAGCAGATTTGTCTGCCCTGGGGAATAGGAAAAAGCCACGGTTTAAAAGGGCAACTAGAGGGACGCCTGGATGGCTCAGTAGGTTAAGCGTCTGCCATCAGATCCTGGGATCGAGCCCTGTGTGGGATTCCCTGCTCAGCGGGGAGCCTGCTTCTCCCTCTCCCTCTGTCCCTACCTCCCACCTCGTGTTCTCTCTCTTTCTCTCAGATAAATGAGATCTTTAAAAGGGCAACTAGAATATCAAGGTACCATCCTTAGAATCTGCCAAAAGCCAAGGGAGCTGCTAGAATTCCCTCTGGGTCAGAGGGGCTGGCAAGTGCCATGGTTTACATTCCCCCCTTACCTTGATAGATGGGAGCAGGGACTGGGCACCATAGGCAGCCTGCCTCCTCAGGACACCCTTGTAGTGCTCACTATAGCTCTAGCCATCTTGCCAAAGTGACACAGGTGCAAAGAACCCTGAACACTCCAGACCAACACCATTTCAGTTCCAGACAGCTTTCTAGGGCATTCTTGGAGCAGAGTGCTCTAGGACCTCCTGGCTCATGCCTGTTCCAGCTGCCCTTCCAGGGTGCCCCCTGTGTGGAGCACCCTGGCAACGCCCAGCCCATACCCGCCTCGGTTCTAGCCATCCTGCTAGGGTGCCCCCTGCACAGAGCCCCCAGGGTACCTCGCTTGCACCCACTTCAGCTTCAGCTCTCCTGCCAACACACTCTTTCCACTGAGAACCCTGAGACCGTTCAGGCCCACCGCCACTTCAGCCCCAACTACTCCACCAGGGCAGCCCCAGCATGGAGTGCCCCAAGACTCCCAGCCCACTTCAGCCACAGCTCCAGCCACCAGGCATGCACAGTCTACACTGGGGACCATACACAAGACCATTCCTTCAAGTTTATGAGAAGTAGCTGTTCTGCCTAAATCATAGAAACAAACACAAAAAGTTAAGCAAAATGAGGAGACAGAAGAATATGCTCCAAACAAAAGTACCAGACAAAACCTAGATGAAACTGAGATAAGCAATATTCCTGACAAAGACTTTTAAAGCAATGATCATAAAGATGCTCACTGGATGGGAGAGGGGAATGGAAAAACTCAGTGAGAGTTTCAACAAAGAGAAAACATTAAAAAACATCCATCACAGTTGAATATAACTGAAATGAGAAGTCCACTAAAGGGAATCAACAGTAGATTAGTGGATGCAGAAGCACAGATCAGTGATCTGGAAGACAGGGTGATGGAAAGCACACAAGCTGAACAGCAAAAAGAAAAAGAGATTTTTTAAAAAATGAGCATAGGTTAGGGATCTCTTGGACAACATCGAGCAAACAAACATTCACATTATAGGGATCCCAGAAAGAAAAGAGAAAGAGAAAGGGGCAGAAAATTTAAAGAAATAATAGCTGAAAACTTCCCTGAGTTGGAGCCAGATGAACCCAAGGAGGTCCATACCATGACACCCAATAATTAAAGTATCAAAGGTTAAAGATAAAGAATTTTAAAAGCGGCAAGAGAGAAGCAAACAGTTAGGTACAAGGGAAACCCCGTAAGATTATCACTGATGTTTTAGCAGAAACTTTGCAGGCCAGACAGGACTGGCATGATATATTCAAGGGTTAAAAGAATACTCCACCTGGCAAGACTATCATTCTGATTTGAAGGAGGGTAAAAGAGCCTCCCAGACAAACAAAAGTTAAAGGAGTTCATCACCACTAAACTGGCCTTACGAGAAATGTTAAAGGGACTTCTTTAAGTGGGAAATAAAAGGCCATAATTAGAAGTAAGAAAATATGAATTAAAGGATGTAAAATATGTCAATATACACATAAAATGTGGAGGAGGGGAGTAAAGTTCTTTTAGAATGTGTTCAAACAACCATCAACTTAATATAGACTGCTGTATGCTTTGGATGTTATATGAACCTCATGATAACCATAGACCCCAAACTTATAATAGATACACAATAAAGAGAATGAAAGCCAAGCATAACACTACAGAAAGTCATCAATCACAAGGAAAGAGAGCAAGAGAAGAAGAAAGGAGCACAGAAGAATTACAAAAACAACCAGAAAACAACTAATAAAATGGCAATAAGTACATACCAATAATTGCTTCAAATGTAAATGGCCTCAATGCTCCTTAGAGACACAGAGTGGCAAAATGGATAAAAAAAACCAACACCCATCTACATGCCACCTACAGGAGACTCGTTTCACATATAAAGACACATACAGACTGGAAGTGAAAGGATGGAGAAGGATAGCCCATTCCAGTGGACGATAAAATTGCACTGATAAAGGCAGCGTGGTGAGTGAGCTCTTTTCCTCGGCGCTCCATTAGATGATTATAATCCCCTTTGCACTGATGAGGAAACCGAGGCCAGAGAGGTTGTAAAACTTATCCAAGGTCCAGTAGCTAAAAGTGGTAGACTCTAGAGTGCTGTTTTTAAAAACTGAGTGATAACTCACATCCCATGAAATGCACGCTTTTACAGCGTATAACTCATCGGTTTCTAATGTATTCACCAGGTTGTGCAGAGTGTGCAACCATTACCACTGTCCAATTCCAGAACACCTTCTTTACCCCCCAAAAAAACCTGGTACCTCTTAGCAGTCTCTCCTCATTCCCCATTCCTTCCAGCCCCTAGCAACCACAAATCTCCTTCCTGTTTCTGTGGATTTGCCTGATCTGAGAATTTCATATCAATGGAATTGTATGATATGTAGCCTTTTGTGTCCTTAGAGTTCTTAACACAAAGCAAATGCCCCTAGACCAGGAGCTCCTCCAGTGTGAAGGCTGTTTTGTTCGTGTTTGTCTTCACGGTGCTCTGAATCCACTGTGCTTTTGAATGAATGATTGAACACACAAATGAATTATGAAACAAATATACGTAGACACTAAATAAACTCAGAGTCTGATGTTTGCCAAGTGCCCGCTATGGGCCTGGCACAGGGCTAAGTGCTTTGCAAAGGTGACCTCACCCATGTAACACCCTCATGAGACAAGTACTGTAATATGCCCATTTTACAGATGGAAAACATAAAAAGGTTAAATAACTTGCTGCAAGTTCTACATACTGGAGGGTGGAGCCAGACTTTGAACTCCTGTGTCTGGTATTTGAGTCTGTATTTCTAAATTGTATGCAACGGCAAGTCCTTTAGAGATAGTCTGACCTCCTCTGTCTGCACCAAGAAAATGGAGGTCTAGAATGCATTTGCAGCTACCTAGGGAGTCTGTACCATGTGTAGCCACTGTACTATGTTGGAAGCCATGGGCTACTCAAGGACAAAGGTAAACCCAACAAAGGCCATTCCCTGCAGCAGGCACTGGGTCAGGGGTTCGTGTGCAATGAGGGCTGCAGGAATGGCAGGCTCAAGGCATCTATGCAGGGCACACGGCCCAGGGCCTGAGCCAGCCTTTCTGTCCTCTGCTGTCAGCAAAGCACATCTCCAAGTGTGAGCTCATGGAACTCTCTGTCACCACTCTCAACACCCTCAACGTGCCTGGGGAGGGTGCCTCGACTCGGTGCTTTTCCTGGCCTGGGAGGGCCCAGGTAGAGAATCCTGCCCTGGCAATGGCTGTGAAGGCCCTGCCTTTGTCTGTCAGGAAAACGGGCAGGCGGGCCTTTGCTCCCCACTGCAGGGCAGGGTGGAGCTGCCAACCACCTCCCTTCGTGTTTCTGGCCTGCTCCATGGCTCTGCTCTTCTCACAAAGACGGCTGTGTTGGATCTGTTTTTCTAAGTCAGATAGTTATTTGATTTCCACCTCAGAACTCAGTGCCAGCATTCCATGCAGCCAGCCTCACTGCCACAGGCTGTGGTGTAAGAAGGAATTTGGGTTCCCAGAGCACGGGCAGAGATTACACTCCTCAATTCAGGGGGGTGGAGTCAGGAGAGGCTTCCCACACCCACTAGCTAATGCGTGCCAGACTTGGGCTTGGCCGGGAAGAGGGCTCTGGTGTCGGGAGAAGCCCAGGCTCCACCAGGCCATGCCACCTCCACAAGATGCCACAGACTGATGAAGATCAGGCCAGAGCTTGCCACGATCCTCTTCTCTTTTTCCCCTGTTCCCTCTGTGATGGTCCAGCGCATAGGGTCAGGGCAAATAACCCCCCATGCGTGTGGGGTAGCACCAGGATGTAGCATCCCAACACTAGGCTGGGTCTAAGAGGTGGAGACAAATTGGCCCCTGGGAGCAGCCAGGGGCCTCATAACAAATGGAACCAATGTTCCATCACTATGTTGAGAGGGAGGTAGAAGTTCCCAGCCAGAGAAGTGATGTAAATATCAGGGCTATAGCTGGCTCAGAATCTTGAGGACAGAGACTAGGAAGGTCAGAAACAGGCAGGTTGGGATGGGGTCAGGAATGCCCTCGTGGCCAGTAGTCAGTTGAAGGTCCGTGTGGTCATCATGGGGGAAAGAGATGGCTGACAACCTCATCGTGGGACTGTGAGCATATGTTCAGTGGGACTTTCCTCTGGGTGCGTCCTGGATTGAGGGTCTCGAGAGAACTTCTGTGTTTATTTCTCCCAGGTACCCCAAGAGTGTGGCTAGTCTGGAGCCCTTTTTAAAGTTGGTGACTCTAGGACCATGCAAGTGGAATGAATTTCAACCCCAAGCCCGTGAGAAAACTCATGTTTATAAAGTCTCAAAGGGGATGGCTTTTTAAAAAAGATTTTATTTATTTATTTGACACAGAGGGAGAGAGCACAAGCAGGGGGAGTGGCAGGCAGAAAGAGGGAGAAGCAGACTCTGGCTAGACATGGGACTCGATCTCAGGACCCTGAGATCATGACCTGAGCCGAAGGCAGATGCATAACCGACTGAGCCACCCAGGCAACCTGGATGGCTTTTTTCTTTAAAGATTTTATTTATTTATCTGAGAGAGAGAGAACGCACAAGCATGAGCAGGGGGAGGAGCAGAGGGAGAAGGAGAGGGACAAGCTTGCTCCCACGGAGTGAGAAGCCCAATGCGGGGCAGATCCCAGGACCCCAAGATCATGACCTGAACCGAAGGCAGACGCTTCACCGACTGAGCCACCCAGGTGCCCCTCAAAAGGGATGGCTTTTATTCATCCACAGACTAGGCCAACACACAAATGCTTTCTTGTTATCTCTCTGTGGTAATGGGTGCATTTTTGTCCTGGTCCATTATTTCACCATTCACTGAGGTGCCCAGCTTTATGTGTGGTATGTATGGGGGGAAGAAGTTTCTCAGATCTAATAGCCATCCATGTAGGCCCAAGGCCTTCTCTCCCTTCCTCACATGGCTGTTAAAATGTAAGTGTCTTGGTTACCTGAGATCGGTAGAACTCTCCTGGGGAGCCGTAGCTTCAGCTATTCACCTAACCCTCTGTTTTCCAGTTCCCTCTTTGTCTTTACCCCATGAGGATTTCTCATACTTTCTTGCAAGTTCTAGTGTGCATTTAAAAGGATCTTTGCTATGTTTTTTTGAGCATTTCTAGATAACTTCTAGGTGGTTGGGAAGTGTTTCAGTTCGCTTAGAATCTTAGAAGTTCTTTCTGCTTCCACTCTTATCCCTTCCATTTCAATCTAGCCAGTGTGGTCTTAAAAAAACAACAACAACATTATCTTGTTTTTCACTTGCATACAGCCCTTCAGTGGTTTCTCATAGCTTTCTGCCAATTATGATATTGTTTTGTCAATGTTTTTGTATATCCCACAATCTTCCCCATTTCTCTTCTATAGTGGAGAACCACTTTTCCAGGGGGGAAACTCCTCCCATATTCCGTATGGCCCTGAGGCTGTCAGGCATGGTGCCTCCACTTCTCCTTTCTTCGCCCTCCACCTCTGTTCTAGCTACAGTTTTAGGAACACAGCCCGGGTTAGGCCAATCATTGTAAGGTATCCCAATGGACATAGTGACTGGCCTAATGGGTAGACATGTGACCCAAGCTGGGCAAATCAGAGTCTTGTCCTAATTTTATTTTCCAAATGGAGATAGAGAAGTAATCTTCTCTTCCTTTTAGACCATAGGGTTCTGAAGAGGTAGGCCTGGTAAATATCAGTTACTTTTTTCCTACCTGATTGACAGAATCTGTCAGTGCAAGAGAAAATTAGGCTACTTAATAAAAAATGCAGAAACAAAGAGATAATTAATTAGTTGAAAAGGAAGTCTTAATGATACTATTGGAGCTCCTGGATCCAGCCCTACCTGAAGCTTTAACTCCAGACTTCCCAATTTAGTGAACTCATAAATTGCCTTTTCACTTAGTTTGTGTTAGGTCTTTGTCACACATAACAAAGAGACTTGACCAATATAAGGCCAAATCTTTTACAAGGCACTCTAAGACCCTGTGTGATCTGGTCATTGCCTATTTCTCCTCACATACTCTTTTTTCTCTCCCTTGATGGCCCATCAATACAGAACTTTCAGTTTTTCAAATGTTCCTGTCTCCTTCCTGTCTCGGCCTTCACACATGTCATTCTCCGAGATCACTTTGCTTGACATGTTCCTACACATCCTTCAGGTGTCTCCATATAGATCATGCCCTTAGGGAAGTCTTTCCTGACTGACTGAAGAGGCTAGAGTCCTTGTCTCCCCTTCAGCATAAAGTACCCCTGCATCACCCTGTGCTTTTTCTTCTAAACACTCATCGCAGTAATAATGAACACATTCCTTGTTTACAATGAGACAATTCCTTGTTTACAGTCCATCTTCTTTACTGGAATATAGGCTTCATGAAGTTACGGACCATTTGTCTTCATCATCATTGTGTATTCAGTGCCTAGCACAGTGTTTGGCACAAAATTGGCTCAGTAAATATTTGCCGAGTGAAAAAAATGAACAGTTCAGTGTTTGACTCGAAAGCCCATGCTTTCAGTCTCTGTGGGCTTTGGTAACTAATGAAGGAACACTGGTGGTCCTGATTCATAATGTGACGATAGAAGGCTCCTTGGGGGGAGCATGATTTAGTCAGGTATTTTTTTTAAAGATTTTATTTATTTATTTGACAGAGAGAGACACAGCGAGAGAGGGAACACAAGCAGGGGGAGTGGGAGAGGGAGAAGCAGGCTTCCTGCTGAGCAGGGAGGCCGATGCGGGGCTCGATCCCAGAACCCTGGGATCATGACCTGAGCCGAAGACAGACGCTTAACGACTGAGCCACCCAGGCACCCCTAGTCAGGTATTTTTTTTTTAAAGATTTATTTATTTATTATTAGAGAGAGAGAGAGAGAGAGAAAATGAGTGGGGGGGGGAGGGGCAGAGGGAGAGAATCTCCAGCAGACTTCCTGCTGAGCCTGGAGCTCAATCTCACGTGAGATCATGATCTTATGATCTCACGACCCTGAGATCATGACCTGAGCAGAAATCAAGAGTCAGATGCTTGACCGACTGAGCCACCCAGGCATCCCTTAGGTATATTGAGCTGGATTTCTACCTGGCCAGGCTAGTGTGGGCCTTGCTCCCAGGAGATGGCAGTGTTGTACAGTCTCTGACTCATCGAGCCTCCCAGACTCACCTCTCTGAGGCCGGGGAGCTACCTTGCTGGACATTGACCCCTCATGTCCGGGAAGCCGAAGTCCATGGCCCTTTGAAATAGCCGTCTGTTCAAAGCAGCTCTGAAGCCGAGCTTTGTTTCAGGGACTGGTTGTTCCCCGCCCCCTACCCCCGCCCCTGGACAGTCCTCTGTTCAAATTCTGGCTAGATCCCTTACTGAGTAGCCCAGAATAAACGCCTTTACCTTCTCTCAATAAAGAATAGTAATGTCTACTTCTCAGGCTTGTGCTGAGTGATAGAGCCAGCCGTGTGCAGACCTCCTGGTGCCCCGCCTGGTGCATAGTAGGTGCTCAGGAAACCACAGTTCGCTTCCCTCTCCATCTCCCCCTCCCACTGCCATCACTGTGGGGCCATGTGCACTGGGTGGGAAAGTGAGAATGCCTCCTCAGCAGGTTTTTACTGGCAAATGCCTAAAAACAACAACCTTCTTCACTTCCCCCAAGCACTTTCCTCCGTGACTATAAAGCCAGATTAAAAAGTGCTCCTAGTCATTGGAACACACCCCAGTCCGATAATCCACATCACCAGTCCCATCCCGGGGAGGCTGGCTGCTGGTACAGCTCCCAGTGCGGGGAACCAGGTGTCCTGGGAATCCCGAGATCTACCCCGGCCCAGAGGCCTTGGCTCCCTGTCAGTTCAGTTCTTTCTTTTGTGGTGGAGCATCTGGGCTGTAGTGCTGGAAGTGTTTTGGCCCCGGTGCTGGGGCCCTTATCTCTGTGCTGTGTGAGCCCCATTCCTGCCGTGTCAGAGCCCATTAGAGACCACTCTGCTGAGGCTTTTGAAGGAGTAATCGGTTCATAGAGGGAAGGGGCCGTGCCAAGCCAGGCCAGATGGAGTAAGTAATGAAGGCCCCAGATTAATCAAACTTGTCTCTTTTTTCCAATATGAAGGCTCAACCCAAGAGCTTGGCAGTCTCAAGACAAATTATACTTGTCAGCTTCAAAGCACAAGTTCCCTTCCAAGTCAGAATGTTTGTGCTTTCTCTTTCTCGCCGTCTCCTTCCCCTTCTCTTGCAAAAAAAAAAAAAACAAAAAAAAAAAAACCTGGAGTAAAAGATGGGGTGCATGTGAAATATGGTGACATTTTTGCTTCATTGTAATAATAAGAGCTTCCACTGGGCATCTACTATGTACCAGGCAAGTGAGGCCTCAACACACATTCAACTCGTTTATTTCTCATCATAACCTCCCAAAATAGGAATATACCAGAACCCCCATTTTACAGATCAGGAAACCAAGGTTCGGAGAGGATGACTGGCTCAAGGTCACGCGGTTAGTCAATGTGGAGCAAGGATGGAAACCCAGGTTTGTGTTACTCCAGCCACTGCACTTGACACATTCTCCAGTGTTCGGAGCCGTTCATCTCGCTGACTTAAGTCTTCGCCTGAAAGAAGAGTCCTGCTCCTTCCTGATGTTGAAGATTCCCCCTGGAGTCTTGGGCCGAAAGCAAGAGGTAAGGAATGTGTTCCCAGAGAAGCATATCCAGAGGTACACTTTATAGCATCCTGGCTGTTGAGATATATGGGGACAAAAGTCCCGTGGTCAAATAAATTTGGGAACCACTGCGTATAATTGATCCCCCCCTAGCAGCACAAGTCATGTGGGCCGGCCAGACATCCTGAAGGTAGGAGACCTGATGAGCTTTGCTTTACCCACTGGTTCCCTGAATTATTTGATCTAGTTCTGTGTTTCAGGGCACTCCTAGAAGCATCCCTGGGACTGAGTCCCGAGAAACCAATCTGCCCCAGAGTCCTGCTCCTTACAGTGCTCAGACCAGTACAGAAGCAGCCCTGGGAGCTCATGAGAAATGCAGACTCTCGGGCCGTGCCCCAGACCCACTGGCACCCCGGGCAATCTGAAAGCACTAGCATCTCAGAAGCCCTGCTGCACGTTAGAGGATAGCCAAGCTAAGGTCAGCGGACCCGGAAGCTCCCTGTGTAGCTTGGCCTCGTGCAGCCACCTCATTTTTTCAATGATGTCCACACAAGTGTTGTTCATTTGGAAAACTAAATTAAAGAGAAAGATCAGTTTCTCCCTTGTCCAAACAGCTCTAGCCCCACAATTGAACATAAACATGACATGAAGGAAGAATGCCATATTTAACTAGGGCCCACCTCAAAGTTTTTGGTAATTCCTCATTAAGGAGAGTTAGTTCTTCGGGCAATCATTTTCTCCTTCGTTACACACACGCTGCCCCGGAACTGAGTTCCTATCATTTTGGTTAAAAATTTCCAGACGTTTGAGCTGAGCCAGATCTGGCAACCCTGCCATCTGCCACACTCACAGTCCACAGCCCCCACGGGGGAGACAGTCCCATGTGCTCCCGTGACCCTCCATCTCTGTCGGGCCAGCAGCACTTGACCTAAGGGCAGTCAGCCTGTACCCTGTCTGGCCAAATGTGAGCCGTAAGAAGCAGTGAAAAAAGCCATGGCTGCCTAAGCTAGAAGGTTCTAACATGGACAGGAGCGGGAGAGGACGCAGACGGGCTAAGTGTAAGCCAGTGTCATGAGGGAACAGGATTTGTGAGCAGGCAGGGGCTATGCGATGGAGATGAGACGCAGAGAATGACAGGGAGCTGGCAGACGGTGGTATGCCACTGGCCCAGCACTGGGCGATGAGTCATGCCGTGTGTTATTTCTGGGGCCGCAGTAACAAAGGGCCACGAGCCTGTGCTTTTTTTTAAAGATTTTATTTATTTATTTGACAGAGAGAGAGAAAGAGAGCACAAGAAGGGGGAGAAGCAGAGAGAGAGAGAGGGAGAAGCAGGCTCCCCGCGGAGCAGGGAGTCCGATGTGGGGCTCGATCCCAGGACCCTGGGATCATGACCTGAGCCGAAGGCAGATGCTTAATGACGGAGCCAACAGAAATGTATTCTCTCGCGGTCCGGGAGGGCAAAAGCCTGAAATCAAGGTGTCACTGGGGCTGCGCTCCCTCTAGCGGCTCCAGGGAAGAAATCCTCCTGGCCTCTCCCGCCTTCCGGGGGCTGCTAGCTTTCTGTGGCTTGTGACCACATCACTCCAACTCTGTCTCTGTGGCCACACTGCTGTCTCCTCTGTGCCAAATATCTTACTTTTTCTGTCTTATAAAGACACTTGAATCGCATTTAGGGCTCTCTTGTATAATCCAGAATAATCTCTCCATCTCAGGATCTTTACTTGAGGTGGATCTGCACAGCGGAGACATTGCCATGCCCTGCTTTGCCACAGCAGCCCCAGGGGACTAACGGACACGGAGCGTGTGGGAGGGCCCAGGGCTCTGTCTCAGACCCTTGCTCTTCTCTAACGCGGTGGCATCATCCAGTTCCTTGGCTTCAAACTGTCCATAAACCAATAAATTCCAAATTAATATCTCCTGCCCAAACCTCTCCCCGGAACTTCAAGCTTCCATATCCCACTGTCCATTTGTCATTTACTTGAGTGTTTTTTAGGCATTTCAAATTAATGTGGTTCAAACTGAAATCTGAAATGTTTCCTTGTACTATTGTGACAGTATTATTTCTCCCCTGGTATGATGCTTAGTTTTATGTGTCAGCTTAAGTAGGCCACTGGGTGCCCAGATATTTGATCAGACACTATGTCTGGGTGTTTCTATAAGCGTGTTTCTGGAGGACACAAACGTTTTAATCAGTGGACTGAATAAAGCCGATGACCCTGTCCAGTGTGGGTGGCCCTCATCCAGTCTGCTGAAGGCCTGAATAGAATAAAAGTCTGGGTAAGAAAGAATGCTTTTTCTTTGGACTTGTTGCACCCCTGAAAGCAAGACGCTGTCACCCACAGGTGTACCAGACTTATCGGTGAGAAGGTAGCTTCAGCTCTTATTCTTGCTGTTCCTGCCCAAACTGTCATGGTCGCATCCAGAAACACAGCCTCACTGTGTCGCACCAGTGTTTCCGTCAGGATAAGAACTATATTGGCTTTATCAGGTTGGACTAAGTGATCTTCCTGGAACAGATCATCTAAGACATTGACCTGATGCAAGAAACAGTGCTAGCTCTCCATACATTAAGCAACAAAAAAACAAAACAAAAAGATTTGAAATAGTTCGTTGGTTATAGAAATCCCCTTTTTATTTATTTATTTATTTATTTGAAATCCCCTTTTTAAAGTTTAGTGTTATTTTCTCAGTGGATTCATCTTCAAAAAAGTGGCTTATTTTCCCTCAGTATATACAAATATTTATCCTGGAAAAAAAAAAAAAGAGAGAATTCTTTCTTTCTGCTTGACTATCTTCCAACAGGGACATCTGTCTTTTCTTGCCTTTGGACTTGGGCTCAGACTAGAACTCCACCATCAGCTTCCCTGGGTCCCCAGCTTGCCAACAGCAGATACTGGATCTCTCAGCCTCCATAATCGTGTGAGCCAATTCCTTATAGTAAATTGCTTTATCTCTCTCTATATATATTTATACATCTGTATCTATATCTATTTCTGTCTATCTGCCTATCTATCTGGCATTTATCTCCCCCCCCCCATCTGTCTGTATCTCCTATTGGTTCTCTTTCTCTGGAGAACCCAAACTGGTACACTTGGTTTTTCCCATCTCAATAAATAATCCCCGGCCATCCATATGCCCAAGCCAAAAATCATTATCCTTCAGTCTTTCTATCCAATTCATCTAAGAGTACTATCAACTTGGTCTCAGAAACATATCCTCGGGCGCCTGGGTGGCTCAGTTGGTTAAGCAACTGCCTTCGGCTCAGGTCATGATCCTGGAGTCCCGGGATCGAGTCCCACATCGGGCTCCCTGCTCAGCGGGGGATCTGCTTCCCCCTCTGCCCTCTTCCCTCTCGTGCTCTCTGTCTCTCATTCTCTCTCTCTCAAATAAATAAATAAAATCTTAAAAAAAAAAAAAAGAAAAGAAACACATCCTGAACTCTCCATTTTTCTCTTCTCCACAAGTACCAGCACAGCCCGAGCCCCCCACCCCCCAAGTCCCCCCCAGCCCCTGCCCCCACCTACTGCCCCCCCGCCGCCGCCTACCGCCCCCTAACCAGATTACAGCAATAGCTTACCTTTAGTGGTACTACTGCTTCTTCTGCCTCAGCCTGGTTCTCCACACAGCAGCCAAAGTGAACTCTTAAAAACAAAGTCACCACACATCACTTCCCTGTTTACAACCCTCTAAAGGCTTCACGACATACTTAGAATAAACCCCAACCTTCTAGCCCTAGCCGAGAAAGCCCACATGGTCTCCCCTGTCTGCCCTTCAACCCTCTACCCTGGCCTCTCTCAAGTCCTCGCACAGCTAACTTTCTTTTGGACCGACTCTTTGCACTAGCTGTTTCCTCTTTCCAGAATCCCCTCCATCCCCAGCACAGCGCAGGGGGGTCCCCCGCGCCCCCCCTCCCCCCAGTATTCCCTTGAGGCAAATGCTGCCACCTCGGAGAAGCTTTCCTCGGCCAATCGTTCTGAAGTAGCTAGTCACTATCCCATTAGCATATTGCAATTGTCAGCATGGATAGCATTTGTTACTAGCAAAGAACTTTACTGTCTTTTTGTTTATTCATTTCTTTCTTTATTGCCTTCCCCTCATCAGGGTATAAACTTCATGAGAAAGAAACAAGATCTGTCTTGTTCACTACTCTATAACCAGTTCCTAAAACAATACTGGGGCCATGCTGGGCATGGGACAAACATTTATTAAATGACTGACTCATGGCTTTGAGAGGCATGGTTATGTTCATGCCTCTTTGGAGCATGTGGATAGATCGGCCTGGTTAAACACAAATATTGGGTTAGACAGACGTGGGCTCCTGGCACATAGTTGATGTGTGTAGAAATACTTCCAGTGCCCCATGTCACATCTCCTTAGCTTGCTTCTGATTTCAGCTGTAGCTATGGCAGGCAGTTCTGTGGTCAGCAAAGCTGATTACTGAGCTTTTCTTAGGGCTTTTGCAAAGAACAGAAAAAGGAAGGGAAGGGAAGAAAAGGAAGGGACAAGAAAGGGGAAGAGACGAGAGGAAAAGGAACAAGGCACAGGCAGAGCCCAGAAGAGTTAGGAAGGTCATGCTTCTGGGGCAAACTTCAATACAAGGGATGGAAATTGATGGATAAAAGGCCTTTGATCTTCTGGGGTGCCTGACTGACTCAGTCTGTAGAGCATGCAACTCTTGATCTTGGGGTTGTAAATTCAAGCCCCATGTTGAGGCTTAAGAGATTACTTAAAAAAAAAAAAAAAAAAGGCCTGCATCCTCCAGTGGGACTGTCCTGAGGTGGTATTCTTCATAATTCCTCAGGGAGTTCCCAGCAGAACCAGACCACGGCTGCCCACAGCAGAAACTAGCTTACACCCTCTATTAGTGGTTCCTCCTTCTTTGTCTTTCTCCTCACTTCCCCCACTGCCTCCTGCTCTCTTTCTTACCTCCCAAATATACTTCCTGCATCAAAATCCTTGTCTTGGGCTCTCTTTCAGGGGCTCCCAAACTAAGGTAGTGCTTCATAGTTCTTGAGCACATGAATGGTTCAATTGTGGTAGACAATTTCAAAGCAACTTAAGAAGCATTCCCCACCACAGTCTTGAAAAATATTATTAAAGGCTATTCTCAACTGCCCAGATACCTTGTAGATTATGTATTTTTATGCTTCTCCCTTTTGTAAAAAAATAGGTACTCATTGTGGAAAATATCCATTTATAAAAGGATAACAGATTGGCATTCTTAATTTTCCAAGGTACAGTCTCTCTCATGGAACTCATTTAACTGTTAGATTCTAATTATTCCAGTCTGTGTGACCTTGACCAAAACACTTTAAGTTTGTTGCCCTGTGTGTAAAATGAATGGGCTAGATAGCTACTTTCTGAGGTGTATTTCAGTTCTGAGGTTCTGGAGGTCTATATGCAAACTAGGTAATATTTGCTGAGGGCAAACACGGTCCTGCTTAGAGGGCAAACACCTCCTACAGCCAGAGGCAGAGGCACCACAAGGCTAATGGAGCTTAAGCTTCAGACTCCCTCACTTACACTGTCTCCCCACAAGGCCCTGAGAAGGACCCTCACCATGTGCTCACAGGGTCATGTGCTTTTGTAAAATGTGCAATAGTAATATAGTTCCTTCTTGTTTTTCTTGAAGAAGTTCCCCCCCTTCCCCAGGTGTAACAAGCTTCAAGCTGTACAAACGTGTATCTGTCCATGGCCATGTCCTGTGCTTTGGATAATTCGGTTGTGGCTCCACACTGTGACCTCCCCCTAGCTGCCACGGCTGCTGGGCCATGTGGAGAGATGTGATTCTTTCCCACTCATAAGCCACGGATTTGCCATGAAAGTAAACAATGGTGCCTTCAGGTTTCAAAATGGCTGTAGCTTTGAAGTCTCTGAGTGTGAGTGTGCTGAGCTGTGTTTTGGATTTTAGAAACTGAGTGGGTTGAAATTTTGTTTTCTGGCCTGTCATGTGTTTGTTAGCATACTTTAATCTAGACTACTTCTGTCTCCCTGAAAATGGTTTTAATGAATGATAGGTTTTGCTTATTAGGTAGGCTCCTGGCCATGAAAAGTTCCCATATTAATAAGCTTTGTGGTATTTATTTATTTTTAAAGTTTACTTCTCATTTATTAAATGCCAGGCACTGTGTTAAGAGCTATATATGCATTGGTTCATTTATCCCTCTGGAGAATGCTATAAGGTATTATCCTTGTTATACAGATGAAGAAACCAAGGCCCAGAAAGGTTAAGAAAATTGCCCCAAGTCACACAGCTAGGAAATGATGAAATGCAAATTCAAACCAAAGTCTTTAATCTTAGCTACTGTACCATCTTAACTCTAAAGGCAGGTGAAACCCTCTGGGAAATATGTCCACAGACTCTTTGAAGTGACACATTTGAGGGACAACATTGGTTTTCAAGTTGAGATATCGATATGCTTAGTAACAATCACTCTAATTTCCGTATTCATGGTTTGTAAGTGGCTACCATGCCCTATATGCAGTGGCATCTATCCCTCCATTCCTTCACCTACCTGTCTGCCCATCCCTCCCACTGTCCTTTCCTTTATCCATCCACCTGCCCACCTACCTGTTCATCCACTCATCCACCTACCCACCTACCTATCCGCTGATCCCTCCCTCCATCCATCCATCCATCCACGTACTCACTTATCTGTCCATCCATCCATCCTACAGTCCACCATGTATCAGCGCCTCTTCTAGGTGCTGGCGTCCTGTGACACATTGCCTTTCATATTGTTTCCCACATTCAGAAGGACTTCTCTTAGGGATGCCTGGGTGGCTTAGTCATTAAGCGTCTGCCTTCAGCTCAAGTCATGATCTCAGGGCCCTGGGATTGAGCCCCGCATCGGACTCCCTGCTCCACGAGAAGCCTGCGTCTCCCTCTCCCACTCCCCCTGCTTGTGTTCCCTCTCTCACTGTCTCTCTGTCAAGTAAATAAATAAAATCTTAAAAAAAAAAAAAAAAGAAGGACTTCTCTCTTCCTCTCTGCCCATCCAGATCGTACTCAGCTCTCACATCCAGTTCAAGTCCCTCATCATCCTTGAAGTCTTCTCTCACTACATTAATCCAAACGAGCTTAGTGTAACTCTGGATTGGATGTAATACTAAAGAACAGAAGACTCAGAATTCAACAGACACGGGCTCAAATCCCAGTTCTGCCCCCTCCATAACTATGTGAGCAAATTGCTCCTTCTGAGTCTCTGGCTTCCTCATTTGTAAATTAGAAATAATAATAATGAGAATAGTAGTAATGATAATATCTACCTCATAAGGTGGTTGGAAGATTAAATAAAGAGCCGAATGTAAGTTAGTTAGCAGGCAGTAGATGCTTAATACAAGTTATTTCCTCTCCTCTCCCCACTGCCCCTTCCTCTCTAAAAAATTGGCCGAAAGATCTGTACTGCACCTGACTCAAATTCAGGCTGTTAATTGTTTAATGTGTATAAATCATTTCCTTGGTAAGAAGCCTATTAATTCCTCAAATGCATAGGACACATCTTATGCATCTTTGGCATCATTCCCCCGTGCGGGGTTTCAATATGGTGCTAAGGGCATAGTGAACACGCCATAGTTGTCAGGTCAAATTCAAGTCAGTGTTTGACCCACTTCTCTCAGTTGTCAAGAAAAAAAAGTCAGGAAGCTGCCCAGAAGGTTCTCGAGGCCCCCACCTCAGGCCAGCGCTCCCACATGCATGCTTGCTCTGAATCCCCATGTTCATGTCCTGGGGTTCTTGCCGTCATTGTGGGTCTTGCCAGATTGTTCTGAGAGCAGTATAGCTCCCACCCCGGGTTTGGAGAAGGGGTAGGGGTGGCGTGGAGAGAAAGGCAGATGTTGAAGCCATGTCCTACATCTCCCCGACGTGCAGGACTCACCTTGGCATCTGGCCCTGGAGCCCCAAAGCTCCTGCCAACCAGGGTCTCTTCATGCCAGAACAAAGGACACCAAAGGGAAGGCAGAGCTCCATGCAGGCAAATGGAGCTGATTCAAGGAGCAGGCCAGGCAGCGGCCAACCAGGATGCTGATCTACACAAGGGACTAAATTAGCAAAATATAAGTTGCATCTGCTTCTACTAAGGGAGATGACATCTATCATTGGGAATGAAAAATGCTCCTCGCTATCCCCTGCCAATCGCCGTTGAGTTTTTGTGAAACTCACCATTAGTCATAATCTGATGAAGTTCTGAAAACCTTTGAATGCTTAGTGCTATTTCCTAGGAACTAATGACTTATTTTATCATCTAAATTTAAAAATCCCTTAAAGTGCCTCCTTAAGAAGTCGACTTCAGGAAGTCAGCGAAGAAAACTGAAGAGAGAATCAGAAATTCTGAAAGGGGGAAATTTTTGACAAATTTTCCTGAATATTGATTCTGCTTCAGACCTTGTCATTAAGTTGTTTCTGTAAATAGTATTTATTCATAGGAAATCCATATTTGTTCATAATATTTATCCATAGAAAATTGCAAGCCCCACTTAACGACTGGTGAATAAGTAATCAGAGAATAATGATTTGAAAGCACAGCAAGTGATTGCCGTGTGAGTGTGCCCCCAAGGGCAAGGATGTGAGCTGTGTGCAGTTTGTCTTGATTGGCGTTTTCCCAGAGGCCAACTCCAACACCAGAAAAATGTAGACAGTTTATTTAGGAGGCGATCCCAGCACCAGGAGGCGGGTGGGGAGGCCAGACAGGAAAGGGATGGCAGTTTTATCACATACTAGCTGTTGGCCTTGGACACTAGTTAAACTCTCAACCTTAGTTCTCATTTATACCTGGAGCTAATTCCCACCTCATGGTTCTGTGAGAACGAAATGAGAGAATGTATGTAGGTGACTTTCCACTATTGCATGTAACAGAGCTGAATATGTGGCTGGTATCTTTCCCAGGACCTTGCTGTTGGGCTCTCCTCAGTGTACTAAGCAAGTGGCTGAATGGCTGGTACACAGCAGGTGCTTGAGAAATAATAATTAATATAATTAATTAATATAATATATTATACTTATGTATTATATATTAATATAATTTACAATTATATAATAATATAATTATATACTATGTTATATTATAATAATTTAATAATTATTAAAGTAATCATTTGCTTTCTCTGTATGTCAATTAACTCATCACCTTATCTCCTTCTTCTTACATTTTTTAAAAAGTAGGTTCCACACACAGCGGGGAGCCCAATGTGGGACTTAAACTCATGATCCTGAGATCAAGACCTGAGCTAAGATCAAGAGTAGGACACTTAACTGACTGAGCCACCCAGCCACCCCTCACCTTATCTCCTTCTGTCCAAGAATTGTTGGAGTTTACTTCCGATGTCCTGAATTGAAAAAATTCTGCTAGAACTTAGGCTGGGGACATATTTACTGATCTTGTGTCCAGTATTGTGGTAAGCACTTTCTATGTATAAGTTTATTTAATCCTAAGAACAGGGTATTAGATTGAACCATAAGGAATTGTCATTTCTTTAGGTCAAAATGGTTAAATATCAACAATTTCATATGCTTCTACCCTATACATGGGTTAAGTCTTGTTATTGTTATTCTCATTATATAGATGAGAAATCTGAGATTTGAGAGGGTAACTTAATCATGATCTCAGATCCGTGCTTCTCAAATTGTATTGTGCATATGAATCACCGGGGACCTTGTTACAGTGTGGATTCTGACTCAGTAGGTCTGGGGAGGGGCAGAGTTTGCATTTCTACCAGTTCCCAGGTGGTGCCTGTTGGTCTGTGGACCACACACTTTGAGTAGCAAGGAGTAGATAATAACTGACTTGAGTTTACCTGATCCTTAAAGGACCCCTAGAGCTGAGATGGGGATTAGATTAGGAGACTACCAAACAAGCATCTTCTACTACATCAAGGACTTTCCTTGCTTTCAACTTTATTGAGTGCTTACTATGCATTGAGCATGTGCTAGACATCCATTTGTGGATCAGAAGACTTTCCTCCTCCCTCCCTCCCTTCCTTTCTTTCTCTCTTTGACTTTCTGGGAGACCAAGCTTGGAATAGAGGCTAGAAGCAAGACAGCTCCAGGGGTCAAGAAGCCAGAACCCCAACCCCCACTGTTTTATCAAGAACCGTGGCTCTTTCATTGCCTCCTGATGCAGATATGACCACTCCAGCCAAAGATACCCCTCTGTTCCCACCATAGCTGCTACTAAAAGAATTTTAATGACCATTCACTTTTCCACCATCCCTTCAGAAGTCCAAGTCAAGGGCAAGAGTGATCAGTTGGCTGATCTTGAGCTATATCTAGGACAATGGCTGCCAGGTGACCAGGAGAAGGCAGGGCTCGGCACCTCACAGGCTGCTCTAGTGGGCAGTCCCCTAATAGAGGGCTGATGCTGGACAACCTGACCTACAAATGTCCACCACAGCTAGGCAGGGCTGGTCTCCTTTAGTCTCCCTTCTGGAACAGAGAAAATGCCTCGGCTCTTTGCAATTACTGAAAACCTCAAGGAAAAAAAGTGGCAAGTACAGCCTGTGAACCTGAGAGTCTAATGACCACAATTTAAACAACGCCAAGCTTTTAATTCTGCTCAGCTGCAGGAGAAAGGGAGAATGGAAAAACAAGGATTTCACCCTAATTTTAGAATCTGTTGATGAAAATTCTGAAGCACTTGTTGATGACTAAATGATTCTGTAAACCAAATGTGGCTCTCTGCGGCTCACCAGGAGCTGAGAGGCTTAGACAATGCCCTTCCTTCCTTCTTCCCTCCCTACCACCCTCCCCCTTCCTTCCCCCTTTCGTGCTTTCATTCGTTTATGCACATTAGTATGTAATAAACTTTTATTGAGTACTTTCTATGTGTCAGGTGCTGTGCTAGGTGCAAAGGAAACAAAGATGAACAACATGGAATTCCTCAGAAGGAGCTCCGAGCAATGAGAATTGAGGATATGATCATGATAAACTGAAAGTAGGAGTTATTGTAAAGCTAGTGCTGGAGAGCTCTGAGAATGGGGGGAAAGCTTTTTGTTTAGGTGAGAGAAATCCTTTTGCCTCTGGACAGCAGATTTGCTATTACAAGCAAAATGTTTTTAGCTGCAAAGGCATCCGGCCGTTTTCAAGGCAAGAAGCTCCCAGCTCTAACCTTACAGAGCAAGCCACCCTCCATCTGTCACCAGTAGGGGGCGACAACATGATGGATTAAAGCTGGTCCTGGAGAAGGAACCCCACAGGAAACATCTAACCTCCTCATGTAGGAGCTGGAAAAATAAAGTCTGGCAATAATATATATATGCTACATATATATTTTTTCTCTCATAGAAAGCTATTTCAAAACTTTACAGTCTGTTCTTAGGGCGAAGGTCTTTACGTTAGTGAGGGCGGAAATTCACATAAAGACATCAGGTCCCGTGTAAAATCAGTGGGATTTAGGCTATAATAACAAGAGTCCAGGGGAACCAAAAGCCTAACAAAAATATATTCCTCAGTGTTAAGATATAACTGTCCTTATGTACCAATCGAACAGCAACATTTAGAGAGCAACTACTTGGTGGTGTTCTAGGGACCCAGGTGGCATTCAAAGAAGGCAACCCCCCTTTAAAGGAAGTACAAATATCAAGCTTTTTAAAAATTGAGCACGTAACAATAAGCTGAACATTTTTGTTCTGGGATCTACTTTATAGGGTATGAAAAGTAAATGGGATCTGCCATGACTGCTTCTGCAATGTAGCTTTGGGTTGCTGCCTTCCACAAACTTCTCCTTACTCAAGACGGTGCAAGATTGATCTCCATCACTGAGTGGTCTCATTCATCAACCAATTAACCAATAGTGCATGAGACCCCAGGCTCTGGCGGCGGTTTGTTGGGGCCCTGAGATCTTCAAGGCATTTTCTCTATCCAGAAGGCACTTGCAATCCAGCTAGAGTAAAACGTGGGGGCAGACAGGCTATTTAATAACAAATGGGTCCTTGGGTGGACAGTCAGGACCGCAGGAGACTGGCTCCTGCAGGGGAGGAAGTGTGAGCTTGCAGGTCAGCGGGGGGGCTGGCCTGTCTGTGCTGGGGGCTGACCCGATGCAAGTCCTCACTCACCTCACTGGGAAGCCGGTGGCGCTATCGAGACAGAATACTGGGTCTGATCCTGGAACCAGCTCCTCATCTCTGTGGGAACGTGGACAAGTTCGTCTCTCGGAGCCTCAGTTTCTTTATCAGTTAAGTGGAATTATAATAACAGTGCTGACTTCATGGGGTTATTGTGTGGATAATTCAGGCAATCCGTGAAAGATGTTTTAGTCCAGCTTCTGGTACATGATTAGCTTTTATTATTTTGATGGTACCTCGGTTTCCTTTTCTGTAAACTGCTGATGACAATGTTCCATATCTCACAAGACCATTGTAAGGATTAAGTGTAGTAAAGGATGTAAATTGCTAAGCATGGTTCTTGGCACATAATACGTATTTAAGAACTACTGCTAGTGGAAGAGAAAGATCACTTCAAGCCGAGAGAGTCAAGGAAGGCTTCCTGGAGGAAAAGAGCCTTGAACGATAGTCTAGAATAGAGAAGGAGGCATTCTAGGCAGGACACAGACATCTAAGTAAGGCATGGAGGTGGGAATATAAAAGGTGTGCTCATTAGAGGGTAGGTCCCTGAATGGAGCACCTGATCAAATCAGAAACCTAGAAAGACCACTAGACTCAGCGACGGCCACACTGCGGCAACCAAAATTGTGGCTGGCTCATGAGACAAATCTCTTTGATAAAGCCACTTCCCTCTCTGGGCCTCAGCTTCTGGGCTGGAAAGATTGGACAGGAACAATTCCTCATCAGGGACTCCTCCAGTGCTAACATTCTCCATCTGAGTCCAAGTTTGTTCCACTGTGGATTAAAATAAATATGTGAGCATACATGTTTACACAATCCCAGAGGACGTTGAAATTCACGTGGAATGTCCATGCTTACACCAGGAGGCCAAGTTTCCTTAGAGTCTCTCATTCATTCTTTCCTCCCTCCATCCATCTAGTCATCCATCAAATGCTTACTGAGCACCTGCTGTGTGCAAAACACTCTTCTAGATGCTAGGCTTTCTTAGCATCTGACCATGTCACAGCCCTGCTTAGATACTTTCAATGACTTCCCATTGCCAAGTGCAAATTTCAGGTCACACGCACCAGGTAGTCGCCCACCTGCATGCTTTTCTTTATGCAGTTTCCCCTCTCTGGATTGCTCCTCCTCATGATCCAGATGCTTTTGAGATGTCTGTCCCCTCCTCTCTGAAGTTGTCAGCAAGGCTGCCTCAGTTGCCATCCCTACCCAATGCCGGCATCGTGCTCTCTCCTCTGTGCTCACACAGCACTTTGTATCACCTCTGTTACTGTACTTGTCGCCTTTTACTTCAACTCATTGTTTGTGTGGCTTTCTCTCCTGCTAGATTTTTAATTCCAGGAGGCAGGAACAGGGTTTCATTCCTTTATAACCTCAGCACCTAGCTTCCTGCTTGGCACAGGGGACATAATCAAGTCTTTGATGAATTTGCTTATTGAGACTTTAGAAGTGGTTGAGAAGGGGGATGTGAATAGTAGTGACAATAATAGTAACTCTCTTATATAATGTATTTCTCGCATGCCAACTCTGAGCCAAGAGCTTTAGATCCATGATCTGTTTGGTTTTAGTCCCCACAATGTCCTGTGAGGTCGGGGGACAGGGTTAGTGAGGGGCACAGCGTCTCTGGAGTCAGAGAGACTGGGGTATGAGTTTCACCTCCATGAGAGCCTGGCGCACCCCTGCACTTTGTGCCCAGCGTGTGGGGGCTTGGCTAAGGAGGCAAGAGGGGCTAAAGGCCCTCTCTGTTTGCCAAACCAAGCTCTCTGGATTGGGCTGCATCTGCCCAGAAGAAAAGGGCTCCTTTTCCAAATGTGAAGAAAACACACCCTATGGGTAAGCACTGGCCTCACCTGGCTCCACCTCTTGCCAGTGGCGGCCTTACACACATTCCTTAACTCAGTTTTTGCCTTGATTCCTTATCTGTAGAATGGGGGTATAGCACCCCAGCCTCAGAAGGTCCTTGTTCGGGTGAAGTGGGATAACACATGTGATATGCTGGCAACTGCCTGACATTTGTATTCAGTAAATGTTAGTTATTGTTGTTATTATTAGTGGTAATAGCCCTATTTTCCAAACAAGAGAATTTCAAGAGAAAAGACTTGGCAGAGAGAAGAACATAAGGGCATTCCTCCATTTAGGGGCATCAGAAGGAACCAGGGAAGAGAAAGGTTGAAAATGTTGAGCAAGAGTGAGTTAGAAGAGAGGCTGGTCAGGTGTCAAATGCTTCTGAGAGATTAAGCGGGGAGAGCTGAGAAAAATCCCCCGGACTTGACAGTGAGAGGTCATTGGTGACCTTTGTGTGAAAGTATCAGGACAGCGGCAGGAGAGGAAGGCAGATTGCTGTGGGTTAATGAATCAGTAACTGATAAGGTAGAAATAGTAACTCTGGCCTATTCACCAGAAATCGGGTCGTGAAGGGTCAGAGACATAGGTCGGTTGTCTTAGTGAGATACAGGATGGATAAACAGCCCTCTCTTACATACTTTATTTAGGGAGAGAAGCATTCCCTTCAAAGTGCCACATCAACAGAGCTCTCAAAGAGCATGGGCCACCCCCTCCCCCTGAACCCTAAATCTGTTTGGAGCATCTGGCAATTTGTCCAGACTGCTGGGATGACAAGGAGGATGACTACCCAGCTTCTAGGTGGGACTCTCTTTTCTTTACGGAGAGAGGAGTGTTAAATGCATTTTTGGGGGCAGAGGACAGTCAACAAGATGAAGGTGCAAAACATGACAGGGTGGGATGGATCAGCCACATGGATGGATCCATCCTCTGGGGTGGTGCAAATGGGGCAAGCAAGGGTAAAGTCACATAGACAAGTCAAAGATGTAGCAGAAGGAAGTTGAGGAACTCTCAGAATGGCCTATATTTCTGGAACAAAAAGAGGCAAAGTCCCCTGAGAAAGTGACAAGTATAAGGTGAAGGGCAGTGCATCTGTCAGGATAGATTAAATGCTAGAACAGGCAGTCCCTGAGTTTTAGTGGCTTAGGAGAGGCCTTTGTTTTTGACTCAGGCTCTACACATTTTATGGCTTTTCCCATTTTGTGGCTCCTGTAGGATCTCAGAGTCCTGTTCTGGGCCTTCTGCATCTGCTGGCAAACACAAGAAGAGAGAAAGACTGTGGAGGATTGTGTAGGAGACTTTGTAGGCCACTCTGGGAAGTGTTGTACACACCACTTTGCCCACATTCCATTGGCCAAACCTCAATCACATGGCCACTCCTAACTGCAAAGGAGGCTGGGAAATAGTAAATGGTGTGCACAATATGGTCTTGCCTATACTTTCAGTGCCTAGCACATTGCCTAGAATAGAGTGGATGCTCAGTAAGCACCACTGAATAAATGCAGAGATGAACATTATCTCATCTGCGCATCATCACTGTTCCACCTGCACCTTGCTTCAGGTTCAAAGACAATATAGACCCAATTTCCTAAATATGAGCTAAAGGTTGGGCTTATATTTAGAGTTATTCCTCCTGTGATGCTGATATGCTGCAGGGATCCATTCATAATTAGTACCAGGATGTTTGCTCCCTGCGTTAGGCCTGAGGTATGTGGTTAACGAATCTGGTAGAGGGATGCTGACTTGTTGTCAGAGAGATAAAGATCCGGGTCTTCATTCCAAAGCCCAGTGTTATAGCAAGTTGAGTTAATCAGCCAGAAAAATACATCAACTAACCCCTGAGCTATAATTTCCAACCCAAATATGAGCTAACCAGCCCAAGGTTTTGCTAACCAGATTTTAGCTGAGCTATCTGGCACCTTGCAACACTAGCCAGTCCCAAGATGAATAGACAGGTCACTGAGATAACCATCCTCCTGTTAAGCTAACTAGTTCAAAATCAAACTATTTGTCCTGAAGTTACCACTGAATCAACTATATCCTACAGAAAATGTTTAAAACCCAGGACTGGGATTAATCTTCCCCATGACCTTTATAATGACCCCTTTTATGGATAACATGAGCTCTAGAAAGGGAAGGAAACCTGGTGATATGAGTCATAACTTCCCTAAAGGGCAAATAAAGGGCTCCTTATCAGGCTGGCAAAGCTTGCCTGTAAGGAGAGCATGACATGGAACCATGTTGGGCAGGGAATGCCAGGGATATTTTTATAAATGACTCCAGAGATATCAACAATGTGGGGCTGGTGCAGAGATTCCCATATTTGCAGATGATATTCCATTAACAAGGGTGCCCTCAAATGAGAGTGAGTGCTAACAAGCCCAAGAAGGAAGAAGGAAGCACAGGCAGATGTTTATAAAACAAGTCAGTGTTTCAGACTTGGGGAGACACAGAAGTTGGGCTGACATTTCTGAGTCAGCCAGCCTGGCTGGCTGGGTAGCTGAGTGCTGGGCCCATGTGAAGGGGGATAGGTGCCCGGGGCCAGAAGCCCTGCCCGGATTGAAGGGACACCAAGAATGAGGGCTCTGATGGCAAGGAGATGGGCATCCCCTTCAAAGGGCCAGATCAACAGAGCCCTTAGGGAACACGTATCCTTCTCCCCTACCTGAACCCCAGATCTGTCTAGAGAATATGGCCATCTCTCCAGATCCCTGGAATGGCAAGAAGGATGACTTGCCTCAACTACCCACCTCCAGACAGGACTTCGTTGAACTCCTCATGATAAAGTAACTCATTTCAAAGCAACAGTTGTGGTGTCCTGCTTAGAAAGAGGCCAAGCTCTCGAGTTGGTGGGTTCTAATTCCCTCCCGATTACCTTGTACTAACTCTGTGGCCTTGGGCAATTCATTCAGAATCTCTGGGTCTCACTTTTCTCTTCCCTAAAATAGTAATGGAATTCTATTTTGCAGTGTAGTGAGGATTTAATGAGATTGTGCATGGAAACAGCCTAACCCACTGCCTAGCAGCAGTAGGTGCTTAATGTAAATGTTCCTTTCTCTTTCCTTCAAGCCCCACTTTGTGGTCCTTGGGCCAGGCCCAGTCTTTCCCTCATCACAGCGGAGCCCTGGGCTGGCCCGTTGCCTCACGCCTACGGTGCCCACCCTGCCTGGCCTGCCCCGGCCATGCGTGCCTGCTGATGGCTCCCCGGCTAGGATCAAGACTCAGGCCCAGGCTACTTCTCTGATTCTTGGGAAGTACAGGCAGGCAAGATATTGGCAGGTAGGCGATCAAGACTGGGAACGTCTGCCAGATTTCGCATAAAGAACCAGAGCCCATCTCATGAATAAAGGCAGGAGTGGCTCGGTTCTTCATGCCTATATCTAACAATGTCCAAATTAATGTCCAGTTCTGCAGATGAACTACAGATTCTAAAACACAGTGTCATTACCTAAAGATGGGCTAAAATTTATACTGTGTAATTTACACGAGCTGAGCTGGTGTGAATGGGAATACGTTCATAGGTTACTAGGAAGTGTTTTGCATTCTTGAGTCAGGTTGGGATGGCGTTGATTGTGGTCTAGAGAATCCTTTGCACATGCAAGATTCTGGGCTACTGTTTATTACAAGGTTGGGGGAGGGATATCTGGATAACCTTTCCCAGCACCCCCAGGGATGCTTATGTACATTAAATTTTGGGAACCCCATCCTTCCCCCTTGACCCCATCTGCTATTCCTCTTCACTCTCACTCTGCTCCAGCAACCTTTGTCTTCCTACGTGAATACTCCAAGCATTGCCACCAGAGACTTGTTTCTGCTCTTCCTCCTGCCTGGGATTCTCTTCCCTCACCTCCTTCAGGACTCATCTTATCAGAGCCTCTTACTGACCACCCTTTATAAAACGGCAACCCACCGCATCATCCTCTATTTCCTTATCATGATGACTTTTCCTCTTAGAGCTTAGCGTCAGACCTATTACTTGTGTTTATCATCTGTCTGCCCCACGCTGAGTGCAAGCTCCATGAAGAGAGAATTTCATTTTGTTTGCTGCTGTCTTCTCAGTTCCTAGAACTGCCAGACCCCTAGTAGGCTGTTGATAAATACTTGGTGGATGGATATTGAACTTCACCTTCAATTTGGTCTTTTTTTTCCCTAAGATTTCTTTATTTTAGAGAGAGAGTGAGTGGAGAGAGGGGCAGAGGGAGAGAATCTCAAGTAGACTCCCCTTGGAGCATGGAGCCTGACGTAGGGCTCGATCTCACAACCCTGAGATCATGACCTGAGCCAAAACTGAGAGTCGGACACTTAACCAACTAAGCCACCCAGGCGCCCCTGGTCTTTTGTCAATATAGTGAATTAGGTAGAACATCATAAGTCACATTATACAGATGAAGAAACTAAAGTTCAGAGAGCTTAAGTGACTTGCTCTGTGTCATCAGCTACTTAGAGACAGGGTCAGAACCAGAACCCGGATATCCTGAGTCTCAGTCTGATGCATGTGCTGAGAGCCACTCGTGTCTCCTTAATTCTTCAGCATGTTGCATTGCCTTCAAGACCACCCTTAAGTGGAGCACTGACGCCATTTAAACATGATTGGTTTTGCTCATGGACTTGTCAGAAACTGGAATTTAAAGGTAATAGGCAGGGCCTAGGGTTTTTTAGTAAAAACCACTTTTCAGTTCTCTCAGCCTCTACTCTGAACTCTGTTTATTCCAGGTCTAATGCAGAAAATATACACACTAAAAAACAAATTAAAAATAAACGATAAGTGAGTTAGAAACTGCCCAGGGCTGTCAGGAATTTATGCTCCATGCTATGTGGGTTTTGAGTAAATATTTGCTTTGCAAGTCAAGGAGCAATACGTATTTACTGAGGCAGTCTCCGGCTGAAGGGCACATGTGCTACTTTTGGGAGTTGGCACAATTTCTCCAGGGAAGTGTGCACACAGGCCTAAGCACCATGGCATTCTGCAAAGAGGAGGCAACTTGGCATTGGGAGGCCTGGTCTCTCATTTGAGCTCTGCCCCCTCTCTTGTTGGGTAAAGTGGGGCAACTTATTGCCCTCTCTTGAACCTTTTGTTTTTAGTAGCATCTATGACTTCAAGAGAGAATATCAATAATTTTTTTATCAGTGAGTGACTCAGAAGAGAGAGAGAGAAACTTAGCTCTCTTTTTGTGTTCCACGGAGTCAACTCTTTTCTCTCTTTTCTCCCCAGTTCAAGCATCTCTTTTTCAAAGAGCTTATAACCAACGCCAAAACCTTCTGAGGGCTTTTGCTCAGTTCTTTAACAGCTGGTACCCGTGCCCAGGACCATCTGGGCTTGTGCAGCAAGTGGTTGGCTATGCGGGGTGATGTGAGGGGGCTAAGTGCTGAAACACATTGATTCTGCAACTATTTATTGGCCTTTTACCACAGGGACACAGTAGGGAACAAAACTCAGATGTCACCCTCGTGAAGCTTAAGGTCTGGTGGTGGAGAAATAGTTCAGGCACATTTCAGGCTCCCATGACACAGCTATACAAGGAGCTGTATCTATAGGAGGGCTAACTAACTTGGACCTGTTAATCTTAAAAACTAAAACTGACGGGGCACCTGGGTGGCTCAGTTGGTTAAGCGACTGCCTTCGGCTCAGGTCATGATCCTGGAGTCCCTGGATCGAGTCCCTGGATCGAGTCCCGCATTGGGCTCCCTGCCGAGCAGGGAGCCTGCTTCTCCCTCTGACCCTCCCCCCTCTCATGTGCTCTCTCTCCCTCTCTCATTCTGTCTCAAATAAATAAAATCTTTAAAAAAAATAAAAAATAAAAAATAAAAAATAAATAAAATAAAATAAAACTGCCAATTATCTATGAGCAAAAAAGAGTTTATTCCGGAGTAAAAGATTACAATTCGGGACACACAAGCTACAACAAAACCCTAGGCAAATCTGCAGAACAAAGGCGAGGATGCCCCTGTTATAGAGGAAGAGGGGAACAAAGGCTGCTATAAACAAAAAATCCATTGGAGTAAACTGGGAGTTTGAAGTATAGTGGTTTCTCATTGGCTGAGCAGTGACAGGCTCTCATTGGCTGGGCTGTTGCAGGGGGAGGAGGAAAAACTTTCTTCCTCCTGCTGGGATAGGAAGTGGTAACCACAGAGCAGTTGGTATCCTCTCTTCCTATTGGGTGTGCAATTAAGGACGAGTGGTAGGGCGCGAGGGCTCCCCCTGCTGGCCTCCTGACTCCACTTTGACGAGTTTCCTTTCCGTAGACCTGTTTTGAGAGGGGAGCTTCTGGCAAACCTTCCCAAAGGAAATGACATCTAAACCAAGATGTGAAATTGGGAGAGGAGGGGTTATTCAGGCAAAGGTGAGGAGGGTGCAAGTGTTCGAGGCTGAGGGTATGTGTGTAACTGAAGTTACACTGCGGGTGTCTGTCACTGAAGGAGCCAAGGGGGGGTATGTGTCTAGGGGGGCTGAGTGGCTGAATAGAGAGTGTGAGCCATGGAGGGACAGGCGATGAGGTCTGAGAGGGAGAGGAGTGGGGTAGGTCTTGCCCAGAGCCTTACGAACCACTTGAAAGAGTTTGGATTTGGGGCCCAGGGTAGTGAGGAGTTTCTGGGGCTGGGGTGTGATTCACATTTGCATTTTAGGAAGACAGCTCTTGCTGCAGTGTATGGAGCTCCCTCCAGAAGGAGGCAAGGCTGGAGGACCGGATATGGCCTAAGAGGAAGAATAGTGCAGAAGAACCTTTTGACTCCAAGAGCAGGTCCAGTCTTTGGAGCTTCCAGAACAAATTTTAGCTCCTTTCCTTTCTCAGACCCCTGTTGTTCCTTTTTTCCATGGGCCACAGCATTCTCAAATTTGATTTCAATAAATTCTGGGGCTTTTGTCACATTGAAGCAATGGGATCCAACCCTTTTGAGCATGACAACCCTTGGTTAATGTAAGACTGCCCCCGTCCCCCATGTCACAGTCTTGTGGGTTTCCTATCTGTTAATTGAGAAAATACCTGAGGAACAAAGCCCTCAGTAGGTATGCATGCACACTTGAAAATTATGCCTGTGTATATGTGGGAGCCAGTATTTAGCTAGTCCCTTGACATGGCTGTTGCAACATATGGATCCCCAGAGCCATCTGAAAGAAGTCTGCATTGCCCCCACCCCCGACACGAGGATTGGGCACCACCGCTCTGGAACATGTGCGTTAAGAAGCCACATAGACATCTGTCCCCAGAGTGCAGTGCATGGCTGCCTTCTCTGTAAACTGTGGGGTGCATAAACTCAGCTGGTTCTAATTGCACAGGGCATGCCATATTGTTGCCTGATGCAATGTCAATTTTTATTTATTTGTGTTTGTGAAAAGCAGGGCTGATTAGACCACTTAAAACTACACAGGCTAGTTAGAGCCAGGCTGGTCTTAGTGATTTCAGCTGCCCTCTCCAAAGTCATCAGCATTCCCAGCCCTCGGCCTCCCTCTGAGAATGTAAACTTGGGGCCTTGTGCTATTACGATTTCTATTTCATCCTGACTCTTATAAACTACCATATAAAAAGCAGCCGCTGAAGGTTTTTTTTTTTTTTTTTTTTTTTTTTCCCCAATTTCATTTTGAGGCTTGGAAAATCACAAAATAAAAATAGCCCTGAGAGTGGAAAGTTTGGGGGAGTTTGTTTAGCTTTCCTTGAAATGCACTTTGTGAAGGAATAAGTAAGTCATAAGATCCCTCTTGGTGGAGTACTTTACAGTTTAAATAATTTTTTCACATCCCTTTCTTCCTGTTTGATTCTCACGGAGACCCTGTGAGGTGTGGATTATTACTATCCTCCATTTTGCAAATGAGACAGGAGCTCCAGGAGATGAAAAGTCCGGCCTGGGCCAGGATTATGTAACCGTGTAATGGCAGCATCAGTCCAGGTAGACCCTTGCCCCAAATCTAGGCCTCACCCTGCACTCCTCAGTCTCTCCAGAAGTCCCCTCACCCAGGCCCAGCTTGCATCTTCCTCCCTCCTCAGAGCCATTCTCATGAAGGGGAGGTATCCAGACTATGTCTGGACAAGCAAGGCTCCGGACTGGACCTGGGGTCTCTCTTCCCATCAAGGGGCCTACTACTCGGTATAACATTTACTTAGAGACCATCTGAGTCCCCTCACAGGTGGCCAACTCCTGGAAGGCAGGGCCTTTTTGCCTTTATCATCTCTGTGTCCTTTGGGCCCAGAGCAGGGTCTGGTACACGGTAGGCACCCTGTAAATGTTTTCCCAATTGAAACACTGTTGAATAAGAAATCTTTGTTTAAATATTTTTAAAGATTTATTTATTTATTTTAGAGAGAAGGAGCAGGGGGAGGGGCAGAGGGAGAGGGAGAGAGAGAATCTTAATTAGACTCTGTGCTGAGCACGAAGCCCAACACGGGGCTTGATCCCATGACCCTGAGATCATGACCTGAGCCAAAATAGTCAGACGCTTAACAGACTGAGCCACCCAGGCGCCCTAGAAGTTTTTTTTTTTTTTTTTTTAAATCATCTTTCTATTTCATTTGATTTGTGTCCTGATTTATGAATTGGTCATTGGAAGACTGAGTAAAATCTTGAGGCTGTTACTTGGCTCGTTACTTCCCAAACTGTGTTTTAAGGAATGTTATGAGACACATGAACATATATTCCAGAAAAATTAAAAGTTCTGTGGTCAAATAAGTTTGAGAAATAGTGATTCAGTAAATTCAACAGGTTTTTTAAATTTTAGATTTCCTGAAAACATAGATTCTCTTCTAGGTCTGGTTCCCTTCAAGATCTCCCCATCTGTGTGAGTTTCAGGCATACCTCTCCATTCTCATGATTGTTTAATGAGTAACTCTTAAACATGCACATCTGCACTCATACAGAGCTGTTTTTCCAAATGGTCCAGAGTTTTCAAGGCTGCTTCTCTCATGGTGCCATAGTTCTCAACAAAGGCATCCACCCACTGCCAGGCCATAGCCCTCCTGATGGCTGGAAAACTCCCTTTCCTCTAGTTCCTTCCCTTTAGCCTAACACCTCTTTCATTTAAAGAAATCTTTCCCTGACCATACCACATCCTCAAGCTGTGGCTCCATTGCTCTCCTTCTCCTTGACTTGAAACTTATGTGAACAGTTGCTCTCATCCAAGGTCACACCCCCTTCCTGACAGGTCCTGAGAGACTCTGAAGGTCCATCTAAGCTCCAGAGCTCCACCTGGGATTAGCTGAGAACTTTGCTCTGAGTGCTTCAAAACCCTAACTTCTCCTTCCATTCAATTCTGCTTTTTCATGCCCTTCAGTGTGTTTATTCTGAGAATATTCCCCCAGTAAGTTTGTTATATGCTAATGTCCATCCCAGAGTCTGCTTTTCAGGAAATCTGACCTGCAGCAGTCAGTTCCTGGAGTGTCCAAGAAAGCAGATGTTAATATGAAATTTTTGAGCTGACTGCTGGCAATAAGAATGCCATCACTGGTGAAAGATAAAACACATATGTTCCTGGCATGAGGTAGGAGTGCAATTGTTAAAATTTTCACCATGGTGAACTGGGAATGTATACAAATGTATTTCCATACAATGGTGGGACAAGTGTTTGGGTAATAAAGAGAAAAAAAGCTATAAAGAGAATGGAACTGGTTGGGTATGGTTGGGAGCAGTTGATATTTTTGAAGAAAGGTATGGTGAGTCAAGATTTTGTAGATGTGTAGACAAAACTAAGAAAACATTTAGTTTCCAAAATAATGATAATGTCTAACATCTGTTTGGGGCAAGACACTAGAATTATAATATGGACAAAAATAGTATGTAAGATTGGAGGATTGAGTAATTAGATTTAAGGTCTGGCCCTCCCTACTTCAAAGCTCATGGTATTTTTTGAGATAAAGGCAATGACATCATTTATCTTGTTGAAAAAGATAGAATGGGGCATTTAATGTCCAAACAAGTGGAAGGAGAAGTGGAATGGATGCAATCAAGTCAAAGAAGGTCAGAAGCCTGGGTGTGAAACTGTAAAAGTGGTACAAAAAGAAAAGACAAATAGAAATAAGAGAGTAGAAATAAATCCAAATCAATCAGTAATCCAAATAAATGTAAATGGATTAAACTCTCCTGTTAAAACATAAAGACTTCAGACTATATAAAAACAAAATTCAGCTACATACTTTCTATAAGAGACTCAGTTATTATGAACACAGAAAAGTTTTAAGTTGGAGACTAGAAAAAATATACCGGGAAAATATTAACCAAAAGAAAGCTGGTTTAGTCATATCGATGCAAATCAAAATAGACTTTGAGGGAAAAAGCTTTAAGAAAGATAGCATCATGCTATGAGCTTCAATTTATCAGGAGGATAACAGTTGAAAACATATTCACCGAATAGCATAGCTTCAAAATACATAAACTCTTTGTTAGAGTTACAAAGGGTTTTATCAACAAATCCTTCACTATTTTAATACAGCTTTCTTTGGGGCACTTGGGTGGCTCAATCTGTTAAGCGTCTGCCTGCAGCTCAGGTCATGGTCCCAGGGTCCTGGGATTGAGTCCCACATCGGGCTCCCTGCTCATTGGGAAGCCTGCTTCTCCCTCTCCCTCTGCCTGCCACTTCCCCTGCTTGTGCTCTCTCTCTCTCTCAAATAAATGAATAAAAAATCTTTAAAAAAATACAGCTTTCTTGGTTATCGATAGATAACCAAGGATATTAGATTTGAATAGCACAATCAAAAAGCTTTGGGTGGGCGCCTGGGTGGCTCAGTCGGTTAAGCAACTGCCTTCGGCTCAGATCATGATCCTGGAGTCCCAGGATCGAGTCACGCATCAGGCTCCTTGCTCAGCAGGGAGTCTGCTTCTCCCTCTGACCCTCCCCCGTCCATACTCTCTCTCTCTCTCTCATTCTCTCTCTCAAATAAATAAATAAATAAATAAATCTTAAAAAAAAAAAAAAGCTTTGGGAAATTGCCTTGTTTACCATTGTCATACCCCATTACCCTGCCCCCATCCAGTTTCCTCCTTTACTCCAAGTATGCTCCCATCACTCTTGCTTCTAACACTTTCATTTGCTCATCCCAGGGAAGCTCTTGCATGTGTTCTGTGCCTCAGTTTTGCTTTTTGCCTCTGTTGAGGCTCTACTCATATCCTCAATGTGGCTTCCTCAGCTTCTTAATCAAGATTTTTCTCTTCCAGTATCTTAGTGGAGAGAAGCCCCTAGTAGGCAAGGCCAGACTTTAACCCCTCACAGTCCTCACTTTTCAAAGTGAGTGGGAACACAGGTTCTGACACCACATAAATGTTAGTGGTGAAACGTATTGGGTGAGTGCTCATAAATGTATGTAGAATAAAAACAGTAAACATGAACTTATTTGAAGAGTTGTCTCCCAGCATCCTTCTCTTCCGGACAAAATGCTTAGTCATGTCATATCCTATCCAAGAGAGCCTGATCAACCTTCACTCTCCCAGCCCTGCATCCTTACGCACTCCAGGTCTTTATCTTTTTTCTCTATTTAGTCCCCATTTCCTACCACCTAGTGCCCATTGCAGGATTTGAGAGTCTGGGAATGGTTTCTCCAGTAGGTCTTGTGACAGGAACAGCAGTGACAGATGGAAACCATCCATAATATCTACCACATATGCTGGGCTCTCCCAGCTGACAGCCTTCTCAGAAAATGAAAATTCATCTGGCAATAAACAACAAGGACTACAAAGCTGTTCCTACTCTTCGATCCAGTAATTCTACTTCCGGGAATTTACTCCAAGGAAATAAGGAGGAAAAAAGTCATCTGTCTAAAGATGTTCATAGTGGTCCAATTCATAAGGAAGGAAAACTGGAAACAATCCAAATTGCCAACACTGGAGAAATGGCAGGACAAATTATGACATTATCACAATGGAATACTCTATAGCTATTAAAACTTGTGAGGTAACATTCAGTGAGGGGCAGCAGACCAGAAAACATTTATGGAGTGTCTATCACATATAAGACACTTCAAATCCTGAAAGGTGATAAGATGGTCTGGGTGTAAGGATGAGGGAACTGAGGTTCAAGGGGTCTAGCGGCCCCCTCAAGAAGAACTGGAATTCAAGCCTGGATCTCTTGGATTCCAAAGTCCACATCTTCTTGCAAATGCAGCTCCTGGCTGGTCTGATTTTCCAGCAAAGATCTAAAGAAAACATAGAGTCAGCCAAAGAGAGTCAAGTTTATTTTTAATTATCTTATTAATGAAAATTTGTTTAAATTTAAGTTAGAAAAAAGAGAAATAAAATGAGATCTGTCTGGTCTCCGAAGCTTGACCAGGCAGTCCCCTATTAGGATCTGTGTCATGGAGAAGCCCACACTAATTATCTCTCCATTGTGCATCCAGATCACTTGAGGGGCTTGTTCAGTTCACACATGTGCTGTCTTCACCCCCCCCCTCCCACCGGGCAGTAAAGCTCTATGTCTATGCCATAGTGAGTTACTACTGCTGGTGGGAACATGAATATTTATTTTTTCTTTGTTTGGAGCCAAAAGCCAAGACTGAAAATCACTGATTATGGATTTTCCTCAAAAGGTCCCTATGCAATCCCAAGAGCTTGTATTTCAGATGGGAAGAATAAGCATTTCTTACACTAAACATGTCACCCATGCAGGTGACTTTGGATGACATGAAGGATACCTGGTGTTTGTGTGGCTTTTGGAGTAAGGGTTATTTAGGTTCTTTACAGTCTTGGCCCAACTGTAGTTGTGGGTAAGAACTATTTTAAACATAAACACACACACACACACACACACACACAGGGCTTGTCCTTAGAAACTCTTAGAATGGCATGTTTATCATGCCCTTTATCCTAATAAAGTTCAATTTTGTAACCAAGGAAATGTCCTCGTTCTTGGGCTAACAGTTTCTCCGCAAAACATAAGGATTAGAAATATTTTGTTCCTAAAGATCTTGTGCTCCTTGGCTGCTATATTTGTGCCCCCTAAAATCGTATGTTCAACCCTAATCCCCATTGTGGTGGTATTTGGAAGTGGGGGCTTTGGGAAGTTGGGCCTTTGGCAAAGCCCTCATGAATTGGGAATAGTATCCTTAAAAGAGAGGTGCCAGAGAGGTCTGTCCCCCCTTTAACCACATCAGCTCACAGCAAGAAGACAGCCGTCTATGAACCAGGATGTGCACCTTGATCTTGGACTCTCTAGTCTCTGGAACCCTGAGAAATACACTTTTGTTGTTATGAGCCACCAGTAAACATTTTCTGTTACAGCAACCCGAACAGATGAAGTCATTGGCTTATGCTTGTGTTTTAACTCCTTGTCCTCCCCCTCGTGCACCCAGAGGTACAATGGCAGCAGTCCTTCTGACTTTTCCTGAGGCCTCCTGCACCTGCCCTCCAGCTGGCTGACTTCACCACCTCCTCCTTAATTGCTTGTGATTGGAGAAGCATGATCACATGCTTGAAGTGACCAGTGAATAAAGGGCAAGGAGCTGTTTTGAAGTGGCAGCCTCCTGGTCCTAAAGTATCTATAAAACCAACGTAGGCAGGGAAATGATAGAGGTCTCCAAGCTCAAGAGCAACAGACCCAGAAGACAGCTTGTCATCAGAGGACCAGCTTCTGAATTGTCTTCCTAGGGTGCCCTTCAGAGTCAGAGCTGTTCCCTTAATGACTTTGAAGAAGTAGCAAGAGGAGGTTCCTGGGAGTAGTCAGGGAACATAGGTTCCTGAAACTCTTGCAATCAGCTCATCTACCTGCTCTGCTGTCCTCCTGCTGCCATGACCATTACTTTAGTTAAAAGTAATACTTTTCTTTTTATTAAGTGGCAGGCAGTTGGGATTTTTTTAACTTTGCTATTGCAAACACATAGGAGGGAAACTAACCATAGGGCTCCAGAGCAGGCAGAACAGATACTAAAGTCAGGATCTTGGCTACAGGGCGGGAATTCAAAGAAGCCTGTGTTGTACAGACCTGGAAGAGCCACTAGCAGATACAATGACTTATTGGTAGTGTGACTTTGGGCCAGTACTTAACCTCTCTGACCTTGAAGTTCCTTATCTGGAGAATGGAACTCCTTCTTCCCATGTTGCAGAGTTGTTATGAAGATTAGAGAGCATGTGTCTCACATGCCTGGCTACCAGTAGCCACGAAAGGAATGAGATTTACTTTCATTGTAATTGTGCATTGATTTCTTGGATTCTCTTTCTCTCCTTTTTGCTTCCCAAAGTGAACTGGCTGTGAATCCATGGGAAAGCAGGCAGGACAGGTGTCACCAGCTGTGATGGTTAACTTTATGTGTCAACTTGACTGGCCACGGGGTGCCCAGATATTTGGTCAAACATTATTCTGGATTTGTCTGTGAGGCTGCTTCTGGATGAGATTAACATTTGAATCTGTAGACTAAGTAAAGCAGATTGCACCCTCTAATGTGGGTGGGCCTTATTCAATCAATTGAAGGTCTGAATAGAACAAAAAAGGCTGAGTAAGAGGGAACTCCTTCTGCTTGACTGCTTCAGAATGGGACGTCGGTCTTTTCCTGCCCTTGGACTTGAACTGAAACATCGGCTTTTCTTGGGTCTTGAGCCTGCAGGCTTTCAGACTGGAAGTTACACTGTTGGCTCTCTTGATTCTCAAGCCTGTGGACTTGGACTAGAACTACAACATTGGCTCTCCTGGGTTTCTAACTTCTCGATTACAGATCTTAGGACTTCGCAGCTTCCATAATTGCTTAAGCCAATTCCTTATAGTCAATCAATCTATCAATCAGTAGTCCTGTTTCTCTCTGAAGAATCCTGACTAATACAGCAGCTTAGGGCTCTGATTTTAGAGGACAGGCCTTGGGGGAAGACCTGCAGAACCAGGGAAAGCCTTCCACATTGAGAAAGGAGAGCCAGCTGCAGGAACCAAAGCCGGCATGATAAGGAAGGAAGGAAAACTTTGCCCCCTTTCTTTGTTTGCCCACTTTAACTGCCACAGATAGTCTGACCTGGTCTGGCTCCTGTGAGTATTCTAGGAACGGTGCTTGTTTGGCTGAGCCCAGAGTGACCTTAATATGGAAACAGGCAGAATGAATTGTCCCACCCTCCGTGTGCCCTGAGCATTTTGTACATGGTAGAACTATAACCATGCAATATCCCTTCATATTTTAGTAACATGCCTATCTTTCTTTTTTTAAGAAAAGATTTATTTTATTCACTTTAGAGAGAGAGCCTGTGCAAGCAAGGGGAGGGGTGAAAGGGGAGGCAGAGGAAGAGAATCTTTAGCAGACTCAACTCTGAGCATGGGCTCAGACTCTGAGATCATGACGTGAGCTGAAATCAAGTGTCCAGTGCTTACCCAACTGAGCCACCCAGGTGCCCCAACATGCCTGTCTTTCTTGCTGGTCTGTGATCTATGTGAGAAGAGGGATAAAGTCAGATTCATCCCTATTTCCTCAGCGCCTAGCCCAGGACCTGGCACCATGCATGGCTCAGAGTGGACACATTTATACTTGGAAATTGTAGATTAGTATTTGGGTGTTGGAAACACCTCATTCTTTCCCTCTTTCCCACGCATGTGCCTCATCTATTTCTCAGATGTAAAGGAATTTGAACTAAATAGGCTTTTTTTTTTTTTTAATCAGGTTGGGCTAGGCTGTTGTACTAACAGCCCACTCTAAAATCTCAGTGACTTCACGCAAGTTTATTTCTGACTCATGAAAAGTCCCCTGTGGTTATGGGCGACTCTCCAGGGCAGCTGTTCTCCATACAGTGTCTCAGCAATCCCACACTCCTTTGATTTGGTGTCCCCATCATCTCAACTTCAGGCAGGGCAAGAGCTTGTGGAGAAAACACATCCTCTCCACTGTGCCTTAGCCCAGGAGTGCTAGCTGTCACTCCCCCTCAGAGCCCCTTGGCCACATCCACACATGTGGCCACACCTAGTGTCAAGATTGTTGGGATGACTAGTTTGCTATATGCCCAGGCAGGAAGAGAGAGCTGGATGTTGGTGTGTACTAACCATGCCTACCACAAGAAGGCTCAAGGTGAAAGGTAGGACAGCCCAAATCAAAAGTGAGAAAACTGCCCAAATTTGTTGTTCTTGTTATGATACATTTATTCATTCACCCAACAAATATTTATTGAACACCTACTAGAGGTCAAGCATTGTTCTTGGTACTAGGGCACAACAGTGAATAAAGCAAGTCTCTGACATCATGAGCTTACTTTCTAATGGGGAGAGACAAGCAGTAAATAGTATATAAACTCTCAGAGGGTTATAAGGGCTATGAAGGAAAGTAAAGGTGAATAAAAGGCTGTAGAGGGATAGAGGAAGTTGCTATTTTGGATCTGGTGGTAGAGGGAATCCTTGCTGGTAAGAGATCTGGTGAAGTGAGGGAGACATGCCAGTGCATGGAGGGGAGAGGAGACAGTATTGCAGGCAGAGAGAAGACACAGTGCCATGGGCAATTTATTAATTTGGTTCATTCATTCATTAAACATTTACTGAGCTCTTACCACTATGCCCTCTCTTATACAGCTGGTGATAGAAATATGAATGAAACCCAGACAGTGGCCTCCATCAGTCCACAGTCCAGTAGGGGAGACAGATAAGGAGTCAGAAGAGATACAAAAGAGAATTGCAATTTCCATTTGGGTGGAGAAGAGTCAAGGAAGATGTTAGGCAGGAGGTGATGTGATGGTCTAAAGTGGAAATTAGGAAAATCAGCTATTGAAATAATAACGTTGCATGTGTTATCTACTGTTGTGTAACAGAATCCCCCCAAATTGTGGCCAAAACCCACAATACTGTATTATTTCTCATGATTCTGTGGATTTTCTGGGTATTGCTGGAAAATTCTTCCAGAGCATGTGGTACTCCCCAGGTCACTCATATGGATGCATTTAGCTAGGAGCCTCGTGTGGCCTGCATCCAAGATGGCTTCATTTCTGTGGCCGGAGCATCTGGGACTGACTGGGCTTCTCTCTCTCTCCATAGGATCTCTCATCTAGTCCAACTTGAATTTCTTTACATGGTGGCTGGATCCCAAGAGGGTACACAGAGGCTTCGAGACCCCAAAGGGCTGGATGTCAACAGTGTCATTTTCACTGCATTCTATTGGCCAAAACTGGTCAAAAAGCCAGCCCAGATTCAAGGGGACAGACACTCAACCTCCATGCGCCCAGGGACTGGAGGAATTGGTAGAGGTGATGTTATCAGACAATCTACAGCAGACATTGACAGTATAGAAAAGGGGATATGTTCATGTGCTCTCCCCACCCCAACCCCATCCTTTCTCCATAACATGAGTCAGTGGCAAAAATCCCTAATTGTCCCAGCACGCTTACCTGCTGAGTCTAGGAGTTTTTCAAGTCAGCTCCCTAGGTAGACCGGCCAAAGTCAGGGTGAGAGATGAGGCCCACTTGCCATCCCAGCCATAAAGGAATATAGCAGCTGCCAAAATTGTATCTGTGATGTAATTATGCTAACTCTATAGCTAGTGTGTCTGTGGATGAACTAGGGACCGGACAAGTGGCAGGATGTGGATGATACTTTTGTGTCCTATTTTTGTGATATGTAGGCAGTTTTAAATGCCTAAGAGATATAAAAATTTTAAAAATGATTCTATGGGACGAGGATAGAAAAACGAAAAGAAAACTCGTGAGGGGAGGTTTGGGTAAAGAGCAAGAATGGCTGGCTAGAGAGAGGGGAATTCAGGGGGGCTCAGAAAAGAAGGCAGGTGATCTAGGCATGTCAAGGGGTCCTGGAAAAAACAATTTTGGCCTAAGCTCTGGAGACTGTACTTGGTTTCCAGCCAGAATGAGCTTGGCACTCCCCAGTGTTGGGGCTTGGGGAAATCGTCTAGCTGGGCTTAGAGGTATAACAGATTGGAATGCAAATGCAGCTTTATGTGTCCGACTCAGTGAGCTGAATTCTACAGCAAACTCGGTACCTGCGTTTGACCTGCTTCCAAGAGGTTTGAATCCCCAAATGTACCGTAATGTGTTAAAGTCAGTTTTGTGGTCTAAACTGCTGAGAGTGTTATATTTCAGGCACCTCATCATAAAAGAAGGTTACAGAACAACAGTTAATGCTGCGCTCATAAGGCAAGAGGCAAGAGAGGAGAAATGCATGCTCTTGCCTTTGGTAGTGATGGCAGTTGAATTAACTAGGCATCAAAGCGAGGGGCCAAGGGGTTTCCCGAGAGATCATGTATTTATGGTATCTCCTGATCCTTTAAATTATAGATATTTTAGCCCCGTCCTTTCAGCAAAGCCAAATCCTGATGTGGAGGCACTGTGTGTAATTTAGGGCAGGAATGTCTTTCCCTTTGCCCCAGGCAGCGGCGATATGGTGGGAAGCATGTTGCATCTGGAGTCGGGAGGTTACCGCCTAAGGGGCATCTGCGGTGCATGGTGGGTTTTGGCATCCTCTAGATTTGGACTTGAAGCCAGACCCTGCTATTTCCTGGCTGGATGGCTGGCGTGCCTCAGTTGGATGAGTTCATAAGGTGGTAGTAGGAAACCTGCTTTTCAGAGTTGTTGTGAAGGTATCTTCAAAATGCCCATAGTAAAGGAGCGATATCTACGGAGCACTTGCCGTCTACCATGGGCTCTCCTCCTCTCCTCCGTGTTTATCAGCCCGCAGGCCTTCAAATGAATGAATCACTTGAATTCTGCTGCCGCTTTAGTTAGAGGGACCTAATCGAGCTGCTGAGTGGTCCCAGATGTAGGGGGCCAGGACCCCATCCTGAACAAATACAAAGAGATCCTTTTGTGTTGAGACTTCAAGTTTACTCTCTATGAGGCCAGGTCACCGAAGGTTCTGGAATTCAGGGAAAAATTTTTCCCCAGATAAAACAGAAAATTGTATTTCCTGACATCTCAAGCACCATCTGGGTTTCCTTCCACATCAAGTATCATATTTTGGCTACTGTACCCTGTTAAAACATTTATCATAAGCTCTCCCCCAGGTTATGTCAAGGCCCTCCCCATACAACTTCCTAAGCAGAAAAATCCTTTGGGGATACAAGGGCTGGTCATGGATTAGGACAAGGATTGTAACACTTCCATTCATGCCATAGGAAACCTTCCCTGGTGGGGCCATCACAAGTGTATTTTATTGAGGGATTTCTTCTTTTGTTTTACTGTAAGTGTAATGTCACTTAAGTCCCAAATATTTCTGTATTGCTATCTGCTGTCATGTTCGTCAGGTCTGTCTGGTGGAGAGAGGCTTGAGGCTTAGTTAAGATTCTTTCCTGGACGTTCTAGAAATACTCCTTTTGTTTCTGGTTCCAAGATATTTGCCACTAAGTTTCAGTCTTGCATCCATTTACTATGTTCTGACGGCAAGGAGGACCTAGGAAGTTATCTGTTCATTGAGCACATGTTGGATGTGTACTGAGAACCAGGCACTGTGCAAGACCCAGATGCAGAGAGCAGTGAGAGCTCCTGTCCCTGAGCAACTCCCTGCCTAGTGAAGGTTGACCCTCTGATCAAAGGTCTTTCCTGTCCTTAGAAAGTCCAGTTAACCTATATGTACCTGTGATTCAAAACAGGTACATATAGGTTGATTTATTGACTACCCGTAAGATGGAATGAATTCTATTCCATTATAACTCAGAGCCTGGCACTTCGGCCTCATCTACCATATTTAGTTAAGGTCATGCTAGAAGCTGTAACAAGTAACACCACCCCTCCCCAACACACACACACACACACACACACGTATAATGAGCCAACAGAATGGAAGTTCATTTCTTGGTCACATCAAGCCCAAATGTGTGTTTCTGTTTACCAAGCTGCTCTTCTCCCAGCAGGGTTGCAGGAAACCCAGTGTCCACAGGATCATCTGCTTTCTGCAGTCAATGGGAGAAATGGGAGTAGAGAAGGCATACTCACTTCTTCAACACTCCAACCCAAAAGTGATATAAGTGGCTTCTGTCCACCTTCTATGGGTGAAAGCAAGTCACATGGCCATATCAAGACCCAAGGGGAAAGGGAGACCCCAGCTTGGCAGTAATTTCTCTGTGACCCCTCTCCACTATGGAAGGGACACACGTCACATTGTTGGGCAACCAGCTGTCCTAGCCACTTCTGCTTTTCACTGGTAGGTAAAAAAAAACCCTTTACTTTCTCACTGATTTGCCTCTCTCGCTCCTTTTTGTGTGTTGGCTTTGCTGTTGGATCTCCAGGATCTTATAATTCCCTTTCTAGTATGATGGGATTAGAAGAACTCTGAGCTGAGGTCACCGGGCTGGCTTAGTTGGTACAGCATACAACTCTTGATCTCAGGATCATGAGTTCAAGCTCCATATTGGGCATAGAGCTTACTTTAAAAAAATAAACAAAGTAAAAGAATTCTGAGCTGGAAGTCAGATCTGGATTCTAGAATTATTAATACTATCTCATAGAATAATCTTGAGCAAGACATTTTCTCTGCATGTGCCTCAGTTTCCTTGTCTGTAAAATAAAGATAATTATACCTCCCTTACGGGGGTGTTATGAAGATTAAATGTGATTCACATCCAAAGCACCTAGCAGAGTGCCTGACAAATAAGAGAAACTCAATGTGTATTTACTTATTATTGATGAAATTCATCATTGATGAATGATGAAAGAAATTTTTATCAGCTGTTTTCCTACTAACTTCCACTGGTTCCTGTGATGGTTCTCTCTCTCTCTTTTTTTTTAAAGATTTTATTTATTTATTTCACAGAGAGAGACAGCGAGAGAGGGAACACAAGCAGGGGGAGTGCGAGAGGGAGAAGCAGGCTTCCCGCTGAGCAGGGAGCCCGACACGGGGCCCGATCCCAGGACCCTGGGATCATGACCTGAGCCGAAGGCAGATGCTTAACAACTGAGCCACCCAGGCGCCCCTCCTGTGATGGTTCTTGACATTAGGTATGTGGTGGGGGTGGGGGGGGGAAACTGCTTCAGTAAAGTCACTGAAGGCAGGAACTGTGTGTGAGCTTCCTTATGTACGTCTCCCTCCTAGTGTGCCTGTATGGAGGCGATACCTAGTAAGCCCATGTCGGGTGAATGAGTTTTGTTGAACTATGGATAAGTGATTATACCATTGCCTCCAACGGGCCGAACACTGAGGTGACCACAGTGATGACCATAGACCAGAGTTGGGGTTTTTAACCTCCAAGAATCAGACTATTTTTGTTCTTCTGGTTCCAGGGTATGAGGCACCATTTCCAAGGAGTGGAAGTCAGTGTTAGTACTTTGCTGACCGAAAGTGTGAGAGGACCCTTCTGCTCACCAGGTAGATGGCTTTTGGCCTCCAGACTGACTTTGGCTCGCAAATTTTCCACTTGGGTATTCAAAGCAATGTCTTTCTAGCAAATCATAAGGAACTGTGGTTGGGCTTGAGTTAGACATTTAAAGACTTGGTTTCAAGTCCTGAATGTGCCAGTCAGCAGGGCTGAGTGACAGAGTAGAAAGAGCATGGGCTTTGTAGTCCAACAGCTCTGGCTTCAAACCTGGGCTTGCCAGGAAGGCTTTAGATACCTTAGTCAACCATCCCAAGCCTCAGTTTCCTCATCTGCAAAATGGGAACCATAGTCCTCCCACTCTCTCTTCCTGTCTCCTTCCCTCACAGGGTTGTTGGGGAGTCGGTTAGGGTAAAGGTTGAGAGGTTAAGCTCTGGAGGCAGACTTTGTGGACTCCTATGACTATGAGCTAGTTATTTATAACTTTCTGTGCCTCTGTTTCCCCATCTGTAAAATGGGGACAATGATACGTCCTACTGTATATGCTTATTATGAGGAATAACTGGGTTAATTAATGTGAAATGCTTAGAAGAGTGCCTGGCATAAAATAAGCAATCAACTACAGCAAGTAATAATAGCTGTTGATGATCATCATCAAGAGAATAAAATGAATGTAGAGTTGTATGCTAATTCCAGAGCCTCAAATCTTAGGTTTCATTGCTAAAGTAATAGGCCTTTCCCCATGCCCACCCAGCTCTATTTTCTGGCCTCTCTGGAATCCTGGGAAATTTCTCAGCATGGAGGGAGCACTCGCTTGACTTGTATGCTTCTGGCTTCTGTGGCTGAGAGCTGGTGGTCTTCCGGGTCCAAACTTGTGCTCCCCGGTGTTTTGGCCTATCGTGTTTAGAGTCCACATTCCCGTCAGTGCAAGTCCTCATTGTGCTAACCAAAACACTTCCCACCACGTGTTTACACTGTCCCTGGGAGTGGGAGAGAACTGGCCCCAGACCAGCACCACAGGCTACAGAGGAGAAACTGGGGTGCCAGCACCTCTCTTGCTGTGAGCCACGTTCTGATACTCTACCCTGGGAAACAGGGTGGGCATGGAGTTAGTGGCGAGGAAGACCACACACACGGAAGCTGAGTGTGGGGCTTGAGGTCTGACCAGCCTGTGTCTGAGTCTCAGCTATCCCTTTTCGTAGCTGTGTTACATTGGTTCATAGACTTCTGTTTGAGCCTCAGCATGTTCATCTATAAATGGGCCTGATAATACCAATTCCATAGAGTTGCAGTGAGCATTGGGTGTGATGGGTCAGTGTCTGCACCACCGCAAGGGTTCAAAAAATAAGAGCTAAAGCCAGTTGGCAAGGGGTCAGCAAACCTGGGTCCTGATAAAATGGCTGCTACCGTTGTTCTGCAAGGCCATGGGCAAGTCGGTTAATTCCTCTGGGTGGTAATTTTCTTCATTTGTAAAGTGGGTGTGGTGGCTTGCTACCATGTCAACTCAGCTAAGCTGGAATCCTGGTTCCCAGAACTCCCTTCCTGGTGGATCCCATTTAGACTTGGCCCCAGGGCATGTGTGTGCTAGCTTTGGAAGGTGGAAGCGAAGCGGGAACCATTTTCAAGCTGTAGCGGGCACCGTGGCGGCACTCACACGTTGCTGCTGACCTGCTAGCTCAGCCAGTTGGTGGAGCTGGGCCCACGGTGCCTGCAGCTCCTACGGTCCTCCTGTCGCTTTGTCAAGTCCTGGCCGCAGGGTGTGCAGTTACATGCAAAGGGCGCAGCTTCTCCTGGAGGTCATCCGTGACACTGAGGTTGGAGGCGGTGGAAGACAGATGCGGGTTCCAGCTGATCTCCATGGGGTCTAGATCGTCCACGTGGGTTCTGGTCTGTCCTTGCTCGAGTCATCTCACGTCCAGCTTTCCTTCCCAACCTCCAGTCCACTGACCTGTAACAACTTGAGGCACGACAGCCGACGCACACTTCTCTGGCATTCACGCACTGCAGAAAGTCTTATTTCTACAACAGATCCCTTATTCTCTATCAGCCACGGTGACTCCATTTCTCTGCTCCAATTCTCACTGATCCGGTGGGGGACAATGGCAGCCACTTCACGAGGTGGCTTTAAGGATCCAATGAAGTCATGGATGAGAAGTTGCTTTGAAAAGTATAATGTGTATTATGCATACGTGGGCCTTTTCTTAAAGAATCACATATGGAAAAATTGTAATAAAACTGAAAAGTATAATTCTTTCAATTATTTTTTAAAAGCTAAACTCCTCATCTCCCCAGGACCTGCTCCACTGTCCTCTTTCCAATTTCTCAGGCCAAAAATGGGTCTCATCCTTGACATCATTCTCTCCTACACATCCTTTCTTCTGTTCAGACTCCTGTCACTTCTCACCACCTCTACCGCTAACTCCCTGCTCCCAGCCACCATGCCTCTTGTAGAGATTCTGTTCTCCTCACTGGCCTCCCTGCTTCCACAAGGATGGGTCCAGTCAGACCTGAGCTGGGGCCCATCATGCTCTGCTCACAGCCCTCCAGTGGCTTTCCCCCTCCATGGTGCCACAGGCCCTTGTCGTTTACTGCTTCTCTGAGCTCATTCCCTCCCACCATCTCCCTGGCTCTCTGTGCTCTGGCCACACTGGCTTCTTGGCTACTCTTCAGATATGCCAAGTGTGTGCCATTACTTACAACAGGACTACATTTTTCAGAGAGGAGGAATCAGACATAGGGACGATGGCTGTCTTGTGTTCCTATTGGCTTAGACACATCTGGGGATGTCACTTGCCACCCATACACAAGTATTTACCAGTAAACTATATGACACAGACCAAAGCTGGATGTCATTCTGGAAAGTGCTTTTTACCAGAAATTAAATGCCACTTGAACTTACTGTTAGTATTATGGTTATCAATGACAACTTAGAATTTAGTTATTATAATCCACAATAACATCTCCTGTCTTGTGGCTATTTAGGATTTTCAAAGCCCTTTTGTGTCCATTATTTTATTTAAGCTCCACAACAACAGTAGCAGCTAGGCGTTTTTCCAATTTTACAGGTAGGAAAACCGAGGCTCTCAGGAATCAGTTGACTCACTTAGAATCAAAGAGCTAGTGGTTGACAAGACTAAATCTAAAAAGCAGGTTTCCTGATGCCACGTTCAGCATTCTTGTAAGGAGCTATTTGTAAGGCCAAACTGAATTGTAAGTAGGGTTGGATAGAATGAAAAATTTTGCTTTCTTCATTGCCACCAACCACAATTGAAAATGTTCACCGGATGCCTGGCTGGCTCAGTCGGCAGTGTGCACGACTCTTAATCTCAGGGCTGTGAGTTCGAGCCCACATTGGGTATAGAGATTACTTGAAAAAAAATCCTAAAAAAAATGTTCCCACCATGCCTAAGCCCAAAAGCTTACACTTTTTTAAAAATGCAAATATCCCTAGGATTTGTGGTTGAGCCAATTAGCTTGCTTTCCTCCTGAGAGTTTCTCCACAGAGAAAATAATTTTTGTTTTGTGGAAATGAGGACGAGTGAGAATGGAGAAGTGTGGGGAAGCATATGGTTCAGATGAGTTGAATAAGTACATTATCCTTGTTTTATGAATGGGCAATATGACTCAACGTGCTCCAACTAGCAAGTTGACAAGGAGCAAATCCATCATGTCATGTTTCCCATGTAAATGAGGTGTGTTCTGGAGTGAGACTGCCTGGGTCCAATCCCCCCTTCGCCACTTACTAGCTGTGTGACCTTGGGCAAGTCACGGAACCTCTCTGAGCTTAAATTTCCTCATGTTTAAAATGGGGATAATAGGGGCACCTGGGTGGCTCATTTGGGTAAAGGTCTGTCTTTGGCTCAGGTCATGATCCCGGGGTCCTGGGATTGAGCCCTGCATCAGGCTCCCTGCACAGTGGGGAGTCTGCTTCTCCCTCTACCCTTCCTCCCCGCTTGTGATCTCTCTCTCTCTCTCAATCTCAAATAAATAAAATCTTAAAAAAAAAATAAAATGGGGATAATAACTAATCTATTCCAAGAATTAAATGAGGTGATCTACGTAAAGGACAACATAAAGGACCTGGCTAGTTATCATCAACAAGAGATTTTGACTGTTGTTATTATCATATGAATATTTTTTTCTGTCCTTATGTGTGCTGCTTTCACTCCAGGTACAAAGACCATGATGGGAGTCGGGGTGAGTGACGCATGGAGAAGGAGGTGAATGCCCCCATTTCCTCAGGGCCCCTCACATTGAGTAAGCCCCCCTGCATTAGGAGGAGGCCTCCAAGAAGTCTGCTGGACCCACTGTCTCCCCATTTTCTATCAGCTCAGTTTCCCTCCTGAGCTTTGGGTAGGGGGCCTGATGAACACAGGAGGAGAGCAGCTTAGGGCCCTGAAGTGGGAGAGGGGTTGTGGGGAGAAGAGTGCGAGGAGAGTGCTGGGTTCCTGTCAGGTGGGATGGAGACACACGCACCCTATGCTGGCTGTTGGATCCCAGGAAGATTGGTGGTTTCTGCATTTACATTCCAGTGTGGGTGGCACAGGGGGCCAGGGACTGCAGGCTGACTGTCACAGAGGGCAAGACGGGCAAGCAGGGGGCTGCTATCTTGTTTGTTCCAAGGGCTTGAGGAGCAGAACAGATTGTCTGGAGGTTTTGTGCTCTTTCCCTGGGACGAAGTGTCCAAGGCTTCCAGATTGTCCAAGCTCCAGGTCAGTGGAGGCGAGAAGGTGCGGGTGGTATGGAGTAGAAAGACCTGCTCCTTTCAGGGAGACATCTCTCCTCCTTTTGAGGACGCACGACATTGGGGCTGATGGACCTGCCTAGATATGAGTGACCAGCCAGGCTCTCCAACCAGTTGAGGTGACTCCCTCTCCTGGGCACAAATGAATAAGAAACAACCAGACTTTAGGCCCCCAGTCGCTTCCCACCCTCAGGATCTCCCAAGGTGCTCCTGGGACATCACCTTGGGCTTTGAGGATAGAGTTTAATTTTGAGGGTTTTTATGTTGTCTTTTTCTTTTGTAATGGTAGAAATATAAGCTGTTTATACTATTCAGTGAGAATGAGGGAAAAGATTGTGTTTGGCACAATGTCTACAACAACGGAGACCTCAGGATCTGACACGTAGCAGTTGTTCAATAAATATTTGTTGGATGGATGAACAAAGTTCATACAGAGGGAAAAAGATTTGCAGGGAAAAAAAACACAGCAAAACCCTAAAATGTTGTTATGGGCTGGTGATAGGATTAGTGGTGATTTTTATATTTTCCTTATCCTCTAGAGCTTTGTATTGTGGTAATAAGATTATTATAATAACAGGTAATTATGACCAAAAGGAAATTAGAGCCAAAATTAAGGGGGTCATTTTCTTATGAAGCAGAAGCCTGCTTATAGAATCAGCAGCTCAGCTGTGGGAACCAAGCCCTGTGGGGGAGGGTTACATTTTTATCTCTTTCACCTCTGTTCCTTCTCTTCAAAAAGACCTAAATCTCTCCCTACCCCGAGTGAGTGCATGCCAATCCCCTTCTGCCCCGAACTAATCAGTGCCCAATCTAACATCCTGCCAAGATTCTCAAGAAGGAAGATTTTGTAATAGTTAAGACAGGAGGCTTTAGAATAGACAAATTATGCCTTAAAATATACTGTTAATTTTGAATGACATGACATACATAGTTTCCCCCAAAAAGCATTTTCTCCTGATTTTAACATTGGGTTGAGAACTTTAGATAAAGTTTGTAGTCAACAAGCCCTCTTACTATCTTCTGGCATGGTCCTAAAGATTGACTGTTGTCCCACCAGGGATAGATTAGATTTAGGGAAATCCTCTCCCAGGCCTCCCTGTTCTTTTATGAGGAGTTGGTCCTAAAATATTTGCCCATTATCTTCTAACCCCATCACCCTCCAGGCTCAAATGAAGCATGCCGAGGAAGCAGTGGCCGCTTGAGGATCAGGCCGGAAGAGCCTGGCTCCTGTACTATCAGAAGACAAGATTCAGAGACTAGATGGGATGGCCGTCACCCTCTTCATCTCCTGAGACCTGCTTGCAGACTCCCCAGGGAGTTAACGGTTACTATGGTGACCCAGGCATACCAGGACCAAAGGTGTTAATTTAAGAAGAACCTCACCCTTCCTTTAAACCACTCAGAAACCCGCTTAGACACAGGGTCAGGTTGAGTAGTTGAACTTTGGGGTTTGACAATTCCTAATGTAGGAGATTCCAGGGATGTGTCCTCCACACCAGGGAATTCCCAGTCCATCCTTATAAGGGCAACTGCTAGGGGGTCTGGGTTTTATTCCAGGCTCTGCTGAGAAATTACTGGGTGAGGGGCACCTGGGTGGCTCAGTCGTTAAGCATCTGCCTTCGGCTCAGGTCATGGTCCCAGGGTCCTGGGATCGAGTCCCGCATCAGGCTCCCTGCTGGGCAGGAAGCCTGCTTCTCCCTCTCCCCACTCCCCCCTGCTTGTGATCCCTCTCTCACTGTGTCTCTCTCTGTCAAGTAAATAAATAAAATCTTTAAAAAAAAAAAAAAAGAAATTACTGGGTGACTCTCCTCAAGTTCCGTTGCTTCTTTGGGCCTCAGTTTCCTCATTTTGTTCCTGCAAAATGGGAACAATGATCCTCACTTCATAAGGGTTGTTGTAGAGATGAACCGAGATAAGGCAGGTGAGGGGACGTGACCTAGGGGGATGCTCGATCATTGATCATTTTAACCCCCTCTTTCACCACAAAGATGCAGGACATGCCCAGTGCACTCAAGGTTGTCAACTGCTGCACCGACTTATTAACTAAGGCCCTCCACACGTAGCACCTGAGTCAGGGCTTTTAATGAGTGCCAGGTGACCTCCAGTTCGGCTCTAACAGTCCAGGAGCTCTGAGTCATGTTTCATGCAGGATTTCTTGCAGGAGCATTTTGGGAAGGACGCGCACTGCTCGCTGCTCGGGGTGAGTGGGGCCACACCCTGGCGCTTGGGAGTTGGTGGCAGTGGTTGCATTTTGTTGTTGGTTTGTTTGTTTTAAAACATCCACATCCTGTCCCACAGCTGGATCAGAAAATCAAGCTTTAGTTGTGGGATTTTTGCTTACTTTATTCACTGGCTGGGCTGGTCAGGAGTTTACCAGAGGTCAATGCCTTTATGTTGCTTGGATTCTGCGAAGGGACTCCAGCAGTTTCTGGCTGCTAAATCTGCTGGTGTGAAAAAAGGAACTTAAAAAAAAAAAAAGGTTGACCCACATGGTCTGGCTGTTTTTAGGATAAATTCATTTTTGTTTCACTTAAAAAACAATAACACACTCGTAAATGTTTATGTGTTTTTGTTTTGCACAGGCAGCTTTGACAATGGGAATTTTTGGTAGAAAAAAATTAGAGAAAGAAATGCGGCAGCTCTCACAGCTGCAAATCATTGATTCAGCTCCATGTGGGGAGGGAGGGAGAAGAAAAAGAAAAGAGAAAACAAAAAAGAAAGACAAAGAGAAAAAGAAAAAAAGAAGATTAGCTTCATTGCCAGAGGATGGGTCCCTTCATTTCCCACGAAGTCTTCCTCACATCCTTTCCCTCAGGATACTTCAGAGGTCCCGAGTGTATTTGATTTGTAAAGGCTGAGAGCAGACAAAATAGAGCAGCTCAAAAATGTCTCTCAAAATTTAATAACTAACATTGTATGCTATCTATGATAAACCCAATACATGTTCATTAAAGAAAAATGAGAACATATCGAAAAGGAGAAAGGAAGGGACGCCTGGGTTTCTCAGTTAAGTGTCTGACTTTGGCTCAGGTCATGATCTCGGGGGGGTCCTGGAATCGAGCCCCACGTCAGGCTCCCTGCTCAGCGAGGAGTCTGCTTCTCCCTCTCCCAATCTCTCTGCTGCTCTGCTCTCTCTCAGATAAATAAGTAAAATCTTAAAAAAAAAAAAAAAGGGAAAGAATTCCTGGTCATCCAAACACAACTATTGTTGACATTTTCGTGTACTTTCTAGCAATCTTTTTGCTTTATATATGTTTCCTCATTTGTTTCTCATAGATGTAATGATGGGGGGTGGGCGCTTCTGCACTCTGCATCTCTCACATAACAGATGATAGCATTTATGGAAGCCTTGCTGTGTGCCAGGTACTGTCCACCACTACTCAGTATCCCTCAACCCGTCTGACATCCTCACCTGTCCATCATCAGCCCCAGCCACATAAATGTGGTTAAGTTCCTGTTTCTTTGGCATCACCTCGTGTGAGAACAGCTGAATGGTTTTACCCAGTTTGAAGGGCATTTGAGGATGATCTTACTTCAAATGAGCTATAGAACATGGAATTTTCACCATGGGAAGCCTCAGGTGTGTGTGTGGGGGGGGGTGAGGGGTGTGGCTCAGATTTTTATTTCTACCCAGAGGGAGTACTGTGACTCTTCTTTCTGAAAATTTTACTAAGCTGAGTTCAGACATTTACAGTTTTAAAAGTTTGCTATAATTTTATGGATGGGTTCAGTATATTTCAAAATAATCATTATTTTTTCCCCATGGGGTACATGTAAGAAATTATACCTGACCTAATGCCCTCAGAAGGCATTGATTCAATGTCAGGAAGAATTTTTTAAAAAGAGAACTTTAGAAGAGTCTAACATGTCAAAATGGGATCTTGTTTGAAATCCAAAGAGGAGATATGCAATGAGACTTCATGGCAGTTGGCCAAGAGGCAGTTTTCCGAGGGCACCTGGGCAGGTGTCCAGCCTAGGAATGTTGAAACACCCAACTTGATAGGCATTCAGCCTTCAGAGCAATGAAACTGAGGTACAAATAGAGGCATCTGTGATGCCAAATGGGAGAGACAGGCATTGGATTAATTTGCAATGGACATACAGAACAAATAGTGATGTCCAATAGGCTTAGCCCAAAATTCCTGTGGACGGACGCTCCAAGATAAAATGAATCTGCTTCTCACATGACAACTCTATGTAATAATGATTCAGAATAAGACATGAAGATGTATTCATATATATCCCAACTCACAAGACAACAGATGTGTGTATAAAAACATTTTCTACCAAGCTGAAAATTACTAGAGGTCTGTTTGAATCATTACAACTCTAAACATTAATTTTCAAATAGCTTCTATTACATTTAATGATTCATATAAAGCAGCTTGAAATGATAATAAGGACTGCACTTAAAACACTTTACTAAAACTTAGTAAGAAATGCTAGTGGTTCATGACATGGATACCATTATTATCCCTATTTTATAGAGCTGGGCCAGGACTAGGGTGAGGCAAGTGAGTTTCCTAGAGTACAAAATTTAAGGAGGTACCCACTTTCAGGCTCCTTAAATTTTGTCAAGCCTACAAGTGAGTGCTTCCTTAAATGTTGAGCCCTGAGTGCCTCACTTACCTCAAGTTAGTCCTGATGCTTTTATAGGTGAAGGAACTGAGGCTCTAAGAGGCTAATTGTCTGAAGTCCTCACCTATAAGTGGCAGAGTGAAAACCTGAGCCTGTTCTTGGTTAGCCCCAAGTGATTTCAGTTCTTCGTTTACCAAATATTGGCTGAAAGTCTGAGATGGGCACCACGGAAACACAATTTCTACCCTTCAAGAATTAATAAACATGGAGGGAAACAGACGTATGTGTAATTATATGAACTGTGCATTATCTTAACAGTAGGTATCAATTGGTGTACCTAAGGGAATGAACATTCTTTGTTTGCAAAAACATCTTGGTAAATTCCTGAGCTGAAGGAGAAAGTCTGTGTTGGCCAAAAAATAAAGAGCAAAGTGGTTGAGTTGCTCATGGGAAAATGAGAGATAGAAGAAGGAGAAGGAGAGGGAGAGGAGAGAGAGGAGGAGGAGAAGAGGAAGAAGGGGAGGAGGAGGGAAGGAGGGAGGGGAGATAGAGGAGTAGGAAAAGCTGGGGGGAAGAGGAGGGAAGGGAAGGGAAAAGAAGGGGAGTAGAGCAGAGATGAGAGGATCCAATGAGCTGGTGTGAGGTTGGGGATTATGTAGGAAGAAATGGCACTAAGAAACTTAAAACAATATTTTAAGAATAGAAATGCCACTGCCTGCATTTCCCCCTGCCCCTCCCCCGCCAAGTAGTCAGGTAGTCTTCTGTACCACAAATGCTTACTCTAAAGAAGGGTTCGTATTGGAAACTTAGAAAGGGCACGGGACCACTGCCAGCCCATGTTGAACATTTGTACAAATTGGTAAAAGGAGCCCCTTCTGGGTGGGTGCAGAAGGTGAGCAGGGCACAAGCTACCCAAACCTCTTTGCCCCCTTAGCTTGGTGGTGCCCTTGAGCAGGGCACAATCTATATAGCCTTATATGGTGGCTCTCGTCATATTGGGGTCAACGTTGTGCAGACCAGAGGCAGCATGCCTAAAAGCAGGAGGTGCAGCTGGGGGATGGGGAAAATACAGATCCCTGGGAATTCACAGAAGCCATAGGAAAGGTTTCAGATTTCCACAGGGCACAAAACTGGAATTCAATGAACCTTATCCAGCTCTACAGGACCAAGATCTGGATTGCCGGTGTAGACACACAACTAACCATAACGTGGTATGTGTGTTGATGGAAGTAGGTACAAAGTGCTGCGGTGTCCAACAACTAATCCTGCTTGGGAAAGCTGGGAGGCTTCCTAGCAGAGGTGACATTTAAGATGCTATTCAAAGGCTGAGCTTGCTGAAAAGATGGTGTGTTAGGGCCCTGGGGAGAAATTCAGTTTGGTTGCAGCAAGGCTTGTGTATGGGGAAGTGGCATGGCATGGGAATGGAGGAAAGCCCCAGCTGAACTATTAAGGGTCATAAGTGCAAGGTTTTGCACTTTCTGCTCCTGTAGGATCATAGGAACCACTGGAAAATGGCTAAGTAATTAGCAAGTTTTTCTCTGGCATGGAGGAAGAGGATGGAGCAGGGTGGGAATGTTTGCCATGTTCCGGGTGGTTCAGGATGAGACCAGAACTAAGGTAATAGCAGTAGGGATGAAGAAAAATGTACTCCTTTAAGCAAAGGGTTGCCAGGACTTGGTGGGAGTCCTATTGGTCACAGCTGGATGGAATTTTCTAGTTTGAACGACTAGGCACATTATTGCTTTCCAGTCCCCAAACCAGAGTGTTCACTGCTGTGTGTTGAGGGTCTCACCCCCCTCCATGCCTTGTGCTGAGGACAACAGAGAAGTTGTTTCTTTGTATCCTGGACCCAGGGTCAAAGAAAAGGGAGCATCCAAGGGCAGGGAAGCTATGCACAACTTGGCTTTTTCTTATACATTCAGGGCAGAGTAGCATCAGGTCAATCGGGAAAGGGCTTTCCAGAAGGTGGCTGATGGAGCAGAGAGTAGGCAGAGAGTGAGAAGGAGCCCTTCTATGTACCTCCACCAAATTCCCGAGAGCAGAGCAAGTGAGCTGAGCCAGCACTTGGCACGAACATGGAAGAATGCCACTAGCACTGAATCAGTTGAAGAATGTCCAGATAGCAGAACAGTGACTGAATCCCCCTCTCCCCGTTCTAGTGCCCTATCTTTGTGGGTCAGCCTGAGCCAAGGCTTTGTTCCAAGGGGCTCTCAGGAGCAGGAAAGGCCATCTGAGGTCTGAAGTTACAGGATCCTCTAAGGTGAGTGCTGTAGTTTTGACAGGTAATATTTCTCCCATTGTACAGATGATGATATTCAGGCCCAGGGAGACTAAGTAACTTGTTCAAGGTCCTCCAGGCAGCAAGGCCTAAAGCCAATAATGACAGGTCCATCTCTGGGGGTGGGTACTATGGGCAGGCATTGTTCTCAGCATCGTGTTTTTTTCTTTCCACTTTGATTGAGATATGATTGATATATAACATTGCAGTAATCCAAGGTATACAAAATAATTATTTGATATCTCAATATATTATGAAATGATTGCCACAATAAGTTCAGTTAACATCCATCACCTCACATAGTTAGTAACACTTTCTTTTTCCTTGTGATGAGACCTTTTAAGATATACTCTCTTAGCAACTTTCAAATATACAATACGGTATTATTAATTATAGTCACCATGCTGTATGTTACATCCCCGGGACTTATTTATCTTATAACAGGAAGTTTATACCTTTTTTTAAGTAAGCTCCACACCTAGTGTGGAGCCCAGTGTAGGGCTCGAACTCACAAGCTTGAGATCAAGACCTGAGCTGAGATCAAGAGTCGGATGCTTAACCAACTGAGTCAGCCAGGTGCCCCAGAAGTTTATATCTTTTGACCACCTTCACCCGTTTCATCAATCCACCACTCCTGCTTCTGGAACCACCAATCTGTTCTCTGTATCAGTGAGTTTGGTTTCTTAGATTCCACAAACAAGTGAGATCATACTGTATTTATCTTTCTCTGTCTGACTTATTTCACTTAGCATAATGCCCTCAAGGTCCATCCATGTTGTCACAAATGACAGGATTTCTTTATTATTTGTGGTTGAATAATGTTCACATTTTCTTTAGCCATTCATCTGTCAATGGACACTTAGGTTGTTTCCATGGCTTGGCTCTTGTAAATAAGGTTGCACTGACCATGAGGATGCAGATATTTTTGAAATGGTGATTTTGTGCCCTGGTTTTCAGCATCTATTTGAATCATGTCATCCCTGTGACATTGGCACTTGCTTTATCCCCATTTTACAGATGGGGAAACCAGGATACAGAGAGCTTAAGTAACCTGCTCAGGGTTACAAATCATATGTATGGAGCTGAAATTCAAATCCAGGCAGTCTGACGTCAGAGCGGGCAACCATGTTGCTCCTTTGAGTTCAGCACCAGCAAAGTCTGGTCTTTTCAATATATTAACAGTCAGTTCTTGGCATACAGATGCCAAATGGGATGCCAATAATTTCATATACAAGGGATTTCAAAGGCATACCTCTGGGGAGCTCATTTCAGCCACATTGTAGGAAATAAATTGCTGGAGTTTAGCGTCTTAAATTCAGATCACAAGCACAGTATTAGCAGTGGGGTGGAAGTATTAGTAGTATTCATCTTATTAAATGAACTTCTGTTTCCTGGAATTTGACGGCCTTCCCATACACATACAGATAGTCTTGGATGGTTCATGGGGAAACTGTAAGTATACTTCCTAATGCAACTTTTTTTAGTTATAAAAACTATAGAGATGAAGTCCGTGGTAAGCAGTCTGCATTTTAGTACCCCTAAAAACAAGGCATTCTTTTATTTGCCCAACTATAGGGTCATTATATCACTCCCTTCCCAATCTAGTACCAATGAGACACACAAAGACTGGACAAAGAAATGGCATTTAATGGACAAAGGGTTTTTGGCAGGGAAGTGGGCATGACCCAGAATACTGGAAAATGACACTGCCTTTCTTCTACTTTTGGGATTGAGATTGAATCCAGTGGTAGACTGACTACAAAAAAAAAAAAAAATGCCTGCAGTTCTTCAAGTACTTTGCAATGTGACTTTGTCAGCCATTAAGAGATGGAGTCTTTTTCCCTACCCATTTTGAATCTGGTTGTCTTCTGAATTGGTTTGGCTGGTAGAATGGGACAGAAGAGATTGTATGTCAGTTTGAAACCTAAGGTCCTGCATACTTTTGCTCTTCTCTTGCTCTTCTGCCTTCAGCATGAGAACAGTACTGACCTAGGCTTCTGGGAGATGGGACACTATGTGGGCCAGAGCTGAGTCATCATCCCAGCTGAGGCCATCCTAGATCAGCCACGTCCAGCAGACTTGCCATCTGGCGGCAGGCACATGAGCAAGCCCAGTGGACATTATGCGAGCCCATTTCAGATCAGCATAGTTGTTCAGCCAGCCCTGAAATGCATGAGAAACAATAGTGGTTGTGATTTTTTAAGCCACTAATTGTTGGGGTGGTTTGTTATGCAGCATTCTTAGTGGGAACAGATAAATGATAAAAGTACCAAGGGCAAATCTCACAGTGATACAGGAAGTCTGTTCCCCTCCAACATGCCCTCTTTCCTGTGTGCCTGCTTACTTCTTTTGCATTTGCGTCCAATAGCGGCTGCAGCCCCACCCTCACCCAGACCCCCAGAAGACAGGCCATGAGTTACCTACTTGGAAAAGGTGGCCAATTCTTGCATTACAAATGTATAGAGGAAACCACACTCGTGCTCTAGCCCAGAAAAACAAGTCACCGACATGGAAGAAATCCAGACCTTTCTCCCTTATTTCTGTGCTTATATTTTAATCCATTTCCGCTCAATTCCCGACCCTGGCTCCACTTCCGGTTTAGAGAGGGCTATAGCAGAGAGTTTAGAATCAAGAAACCTGGAGTTGCACAGATCTGGATTTAAACTCTGGCTCTGCTGCTTACTAGCTGTGTGTCCTTGGAAATGTCCCTTAACTCATTGAGCCTCAGTTTCTTTGTACTAAAAGTGGGGATGATACTCTCTATCTCTACGGTATTGTGAGGATTAAGTGAAATATGTATTTAGGACATATTAAGTGCTCAATAAATAGTAGTTTTGACTAACTGGTTGATTACCCAACCCATTCTCTCCAGTTCCTGACTCTGGGGCCCCCTTTCAGAACTCTGGTTCAGATTCAGACTGCTCGCTCTCCTGCCCCCCCGCCCTCCCCAACAGTACTCCCACAGAACCTGGTCGCTTAGGACCTGAGCCCAATCTCCAGTCCCTGTGAGCCCCCGGGCTGGTGTACTAGTGTGTCCTGGTACAGATTCACTCTGGAATGGCACAGAATGGACTCAAAGCCCTGTTGCAAGTGGGTCAGTGGGCAAGCCCGCCTCCCCCAAACCCCCAAGCTCTGCTGACCGCTTGCTATTATTTTCACATGATGCAATGTTCCCTCTCCCCTTTGGAGCAGTATTAAGTTTCCTTCCATTCCCATACACTTCAGAGACTGCTGCCCCTCTCACATTTCAGACGCTGACCCGCTCCTTTGCACTTTTCCCCTCTGCTTGTCTGGAGACCTGCATAATGAAATTCAGACAGCGGTGACTGCTGGGCTCTGCCTAACTTCCCCTCAGTATGGGTGACGAGGGCTGGGCTGCTGGGCCTTGCAGGGAGCGTGCTCCTCCAATGGCCTAGACGTAGACCGGGGCCAGAGCGAGCCTGGTGACTTCATTTCTTTTTGTCAGATCAGAGGTTCCTCGCTCTGAGGAGAAAGGCAAACACTTTTGATCTGACTGCGGGGGGAGGGGCGGGGCGGTGGATACATGCGATATATAAAATGAAACAAGCTTTCCAAAAACAACAAGGCTGAATCATAACTTACATTTGGGGCGCACTGTAGCTTGGAAAGCGCTTTTCACACGCGATGTCTCCTTCATTCTCACAGCGGCCCTGGGAGGCAGGCGGGACAAGGATTAAGAGCCCTGTTTAACCATGAGGTCACACAAGTTGGGTGACAGAGTCCCAGCCCACATGCAGGTCTCTGGACTCCACACCCAGCACTCCATCCTCTGTTTTATGCTGTCTTCTCTCTTGCATTTCACCCCATGACTTCAGCCCAACATTTGTAAAACTTTCCCATAGAAACATCCCTGATGCCAGAGGGGAATGAGCATCCTGGAAATGCAAAATTACTACCAGATTCCGTGCTTTATCTAAAAAAAAAATTCATTCAAACTATGAATTCTAATTCAATAATTATGTCATATTCATATTAAATATAGTTTTATAGTCTTAATATACAAGTAAGGTTTTATTGTAGCTTCTTTCAGACAAAATATTCCAGGAACATGGCTTTGCTTAACCCCTGGTAACTTCAGGGGTTTGTGGCCCCACGTTTTCGATGCTTTCAACCAGTGGGCAAGATGAGTATGCAACACACACTCCTATAACCACAGCAACCACCTGAAGAAATGCTTTATTTTAGCCCTGACCCCTGTAAGGATGTTATTTTTTAATTGGCCTTTTTAGCTGGGCCTTCCTTTAAACCATCTGCCGCAAGCATTCCATCCTGTGCTGACAATGGAAAGACACATGTTTGTAAGGTATGTTTAGCATCTGTGAGGCTGAAGGAATGAGCTTTCTGGCATTGCCAGATGCACCGAGTACATGTGCAGAACAGAATACACGTGCTCTCGGCAGGAACCAAAACCGGGGAGCAAGCCCAGCTAAACGGCTAGCTGTGTGGCGTCCCGTTGAAGGGGCTGAACATGAGATTTAGGTCCTTGGAGTTGTCAGAAGCTCCATATAGTACCTTACATCACCCTTGGAGCAATTCTCTCTAGGCAGAGGCTTGAGGAGGGATCCCACTGTCACCCAGGGAACACTGTCCTCTCTGCTCCCTGCAAGTGACCGAGGATCTCTAAATCGTAACTCGGACTCCAAAGGGCTCTGCTGGCTCCAGCTAGACTTGCCAACCTTGCTTGTGGGCTGTTTGCTTCAGAGAGGCCTCCTGGTGCCAGCGATCTACGCAGGTGGTAGGGACAATTGCAGCACGCTCATCAGAACAGATGAGACGTAGCCCCGAGTCAGACGTGGGGAGACTATCGTGAGAGCTGATTCCTTTGGTGTGGGTTAAGCAAATGGGAATATATTCCAAAGTGCTCTTGCAATTAATTGGTTGCAACCATGGACTTGAGATTTGCTGAAGGAAAGAAAGCGGGATGATCTCAATAGCTAGCATGGACACAAGCTTCCTCTGTGCCAAGCACTAATCTAAGCAACTTAAATGCATTAGCTCATTGTCTTCTCACCGTGGTCCTACAAGGTAAGTGCTATTATGATCATCCCCTTTTCACTAGTAAGGACACTAAAGCAGAGAGAAGGTAAGAAACTGGCCCAAAGTAAATGGTTAGTATGTAGCAGAGCTGGGATTTCAACCCAGGGACTCCACACTTGTAATCATACTACACTGCCTCTCGCTGCCGGCACAATGCACCCAAGGATGATAGTCACAGAACCTTCTTTAGCCCTATTTATGCCAAGCACTGTGCTCAGTGCTTGACACGTTCTATCTCCCACAATCCTTAAAACATTCCTGGAGAGAAAGTCCTGTCATTACTTCCATTTTCTAAATGAGGAATCTGAGGCTTGGAGATGTTAACTGGCCAGACATGACATAGCTAGTAAATGATGCGAAAGCCCATTTACTACTGTTAATCATTTTATTTTACTGCTTCCATGTAAACTGCATACACTGTAAATAGCACAAAACAAATGAAACAGTTTTGCAAGGATTCTCCTTTGTATTCTGGTCACTAAATAGGTACAAATTCATTTCTAAGGAAATGGTATGGGATTTGAGATCTGGGAGGCAAGCAATATGATGAAAAGCAGAGGACCCCAAGCTCATGGCCAGAAGATCTAGGTTCACATCCTATCTTTGGTTCTCACATTCCAGCCTCAGTTTCCTCATTTGTAAGGTGGCGGTGATGGCGAAACCTAGCTGTGGGGATTACATGGTAAGACATATGTGGTGCTATTATTATTTAATATGTGTAAGGTAGTTTTTTTTGGTTTGTTTGTTTTTGTTTTTGTTTCTGTATTACAGATCACTCTTGGTGTTGTACATTCTAAGGATTCTGACAAGTATATAATGACATGTATCTACCGTTCTAGTATCCTAAAGAGTAGTTTTAGTGCTCTAAAAATCCTCTGTGCTCCATCTATTTATCCCTTCCTCACCCCTCCCACCCCCTAGCAATCACTGATATTTTTTACTGTCTCCATAGTTTTACCTTTTCCAGAGTGTCATGTAGAAGGAATCATACAGTATGTAGCCTTTTCAGATTGGCTTCTTTCACTTAAGAATATACAATTAAGTTTCTTCTATGTTATTTCACTGCTTGATAGTTCATTTCTTTTCAGTGCTGAATAATGTTCCATTGTCTGGATCCCTCTTTCTTATAGTTTATGTATTTGTTTATTTTTTTCCCAAATCAATAGAGCTTTTATTGCATTTTTAAAATATCACAAGTAAGTTTGAAAAATCATCTGGCATCTTGCTGTTTCTGTAACTGGACAAATTAGATCTTATTCATCAGCCTGCTGAACTGATCCTTTTTCAGAAACATAGCTATCTAAGCATCCAAAATTTTCTGCTACCCTTGTTTCCAACTGTAGGGGTCATGCTGAATCAAAGCAGCTGAGTTTGATGCAAGTTCAATGTCATTTCCTTCAAGAACTAACTCATCTTTCTGGGCTTGAGATACTGAACAAGCAACACCTCGCCTCATCTGAACTCTGCGGATGTATTTTTCACCCAGGAAATTTTGGATTTCAACAAGAGAACCATTCTCCTGAATAACAACATGGATGGGGAAGTGAACCACACAGACCTCATCTGGAAACAGAAGCCCAGTGTAACACCCTTGATCATGTTCTGTACGTGACTACAGGTAGTACGAACAGTAGTCAACCATTTGCCACCTCAGAGCCTCTTCTTTTCCTTTCCAAGGAGACTGAGTTCTACGTTGATGTGATTGAAGTCCCTTCACAGGGTTCCTCTGGGGCCCTTCACAATGACAGTAGGTCCCTTCAGAGTGATGTCCACATCTGTTGGAATGTTGACAATCTGATAGCTGAAATGGTCTTTATTCTTGCAGTAGATGCAGCAAAGAGCTATAGTTCACTTATTAAGGCGGTTTTTTTAAGTTCAACTCTTCATTTTATAGATGAGAAAACTGAATCCTAAGGAAGTTAGAAAAACTTGCTCAAGTCCTGTAGCTAGTTGGTGACAGAGTCATGACTCAAAAGTAACTCTTCAACCTCAAGTCCAGCACTTTTGGCTACTTTACTGGGCTGAGTGACATTTTTCTAGAGTTTGTGTTTTAGGATCTCCTCTTGTTACTTGCATCCATTTGCTGAACTACTACTTCTCTTGTATTTGTGGAATTAGAGGTCAAAAAGAGTTTGCATAAGGCAAATGCACACTCTCTACAACCGTCTGGTGGTTTAAGAGCTTCCGCTTCCTTCCTCATGTAGAAGTTTTAAAGATTTTTATTTATTTATTTGACAGAGAGAGACACAGCGAGAGAGGGAACACAAGCAGGGGGAGTGGGAGAGGGAGAAGCAGGCTTTCCGCTGAGCAGAGAGCCGGACGTGGGGCTCAAATCATCACCTGAGCCAAAGGCAGACGCTTAATGACTGAGCCACCCAGGCGCCCCCTCATGTAGAAGTTTTAAAAGAGCAGCTGAAAAGTAGCAAAATTGGCAAGAGGGATTTTTTAATATCCTCTGTCTTCTCATCTTTGGAGGACATACCACCAAATGATCATGTGAACTGGAAGACAAAGAAAGCATAGCAGGGATTTTTCAGGTAGTCTCATCTGTTGTCAGGGCAGGTGAGGTGTAGTGAGAAGAGGAATAACTAAAAAGAAGTCCAGTAGGGATCAAAGGAAAGTCCTACACTTCGGTTCAAAAAAAACCCAACTGTACCAGATGCAGGGTATGGTAGAATATTCCACACAAAAAGGGCCTTGGGGTTTGAGTTGTATAAGCTCAATAAGAAACAATATTGCTATGGGGTTGTCTAAAAAGCTACTGCACTCCGGGTGCCTGGGTGGCTCAGTCATTAAGCGTCTGCCTTCAGCTCAGGTCATGATCTCGGGGTCCTGGGATCGAGCCCCGCATCGGGCTCCCTGCTCCGCGGGCAAGCCCGCTTCTCCCTCTCCCACTCCCCCTGCTTGTGTTCCCTCTCTTGCTGTCTCTCTCTCTGTCAAATAAATAAATAAAATCTTTTAAAAAAATTAAAAAATAAAAAGCTACTGCACTCTTAGAGTGCATTAATAGGGCTGCTTACTAGTCCTGAGTCTGTCACAAACTGAGAGACTCAAGTTTTTTAAACGTTGAAGAGTGAGGAATGTTTTAATCCCTCTGTATTCTGTATTTAAGTACAGATATACAAGAAGGCCCATTTGTGGATGTCGTATCTGAACTGTGTAGGCCTGAGTCTGCCTTCAACTCGGGTCGTGAACTCAGGGTCCTGGGATCGAGTCCCACATCAGGCTCCCTGTTCAGTGGGGAGCCTGCTTCTCCCTCTCCATCGGACCCTCCTCCCTGCTTGTGCTCTCTCTCAAATAAATGGATAAAATCTTAAAAAAATAAACCATGTACTGACAAGCTGGAGTATGACCAGAGGCTGCTGACTAGGGCAGTGGGCACTGGAAAGGAACCCACCTTTGTGGGGGGCTTCTAAGTACTGGGCATTGGGCTAGGGCTTTATCTACATGGTCTCAGTACATCTTCACACCAACTCTGAAATATAGTTCTTATTAATCTCATCTGCATATTTCTAGAGGAAGAAGCTTACCCAAGATCACTCCCCTTGAGAGTGATGGGGCTGGTTCCTAACACCATGTTCTTCCCACTACCAGGGAATTGAAGGCTCTTAAAAACCGTAACGTAAGTGGACAGCTGAAGAAACCAGGCACACACAGCTATCCAAATACATTTGAAATATTGTCAAGTGGAACAGGGAGCTAGATTTATTCTTCTTTGGTCCCAGAGAAAATTAGAGCCAAAAGATAAGTGTTACAGGGAAGCACATAGGAAGTTAATGTCAGGAAGAACTTTCTATCAGAGGATGCTTCAGTAATTGATCTTCCTTAATTCATCCCTCACTGGAGGAGCATTCAAGGAGAAGCAGACTGGCCAGTTGTCAGGGGCATTTTTCGTTCACTCAACCAATATTTAATAAGTAGCTATGATGTGTTATCACTGTTTTAGAACTTGAAGATTCGGCAATGAAAAAACAGAACAAAAATACGTGTATTCTTGCCTTAATAGGGTTTACATTGCAATGGAATATAATGGTAGAGGTCATTGCAACATTTTCTGGTATATCCAACTAGTGGACCCCCCAAGATACCAGTCATAGACAGTCATCTGTGTCATTATCTCCTCATTGCAACATTTTCTGGTATATTCAACTAGTGGACCCCCCAAGATACCAGTCATAGACGGACACGGTGCCAGTGTCCCCTCAACTAGTACCACTGCTGGGCATGCTGGCTCAACCTCTAATTCCCAAATCCTGTGAATCTTTGCTAAGGGCACTCTGTGGTCACTGGAGCCCATCCCACCTTTATTCTAGAAGTGATGAAGGAATTGACATTCCCCCAGCAGCTGTTCCCCAGTGACTGATGGGATAAAAACTGTGATCTTCTTGTCTCTCAGTTGGGATAACTCTGAGACACAGGATCCATGGTGCCTCCCTGAGTCCCTCAGCAGGATGGCGCTCCAGTTGTCCACAGTGTACCCTTGCTTGATTGGTTCTTTCTTGTCCCTAGCTCGTTTCCCATTGCCTGACTCATTGCCCCTGGAGCTACTTCCCAAATAAACCATGTGCACTTGAATTCTTGCCTCAAAGCCTGCTTCTGGGGCATCCCAAAGTAAGGCAGTCCTTATGATTCTTGAACACTGGCTGAATGTCAAGGGATTTGAGTTTTCATCATGGCTCTTGGCTCTGTGCAAGTCACTAACCTTCCTAGCTCCTCGTATTATCACTTGTAAAATAAGAGCATCAGACCAGATGAAATATATGTGTATATATATTTGAAATATATGTCTATATTCCTACCCACAAACATGCCTAGTATTTAATTTTGTAGCCTCCTTTACATGGTTTGAAAGAACCTTCACATCCATATCCCATTGATCCTCAAAATACCTCTGCGAATTAGACTGAATAGAGACAATTTTGCCTATTTAAGAGATTAGACAATTGCATGGGTTTCCTTTTATCTCTTCTAAACCTTTAACTGATGTCCTGGAGTTTGAGCAATTCCCATCCTGTTTTCCTAGTCTCTATCTCCAATCTGATGCAAAGAACAAATTTCCTGTTTCTTGATTATTGAATCAAGAGGTTATGGCCAGCAAATGGCTAGACTCATGGCTAAAATAAGAAGGGATCCAGAGCCTTTGGAATATAAAATTCCATCTTAAATAGCCTATACGGGTTAGGTGCTATGTGGGATGAGACTGTGGGAGTAGACATAGACCCGGGCTACATGCAAGTGGATTTGTGGATCACAAACCCACACTCTGATAAGAGGCAGCATGGGATACATTTTTGTATTTTCTACAGTTTATAAAAGCACTTTTACAGCTTTAATCTCATTTGATTCTCATTAACCCTGTGAAATACAATTTTTATTATTATCATTTTGATGGGAACACAGAGGCTAGGAGAGGTTGAGTAGATGAGATAAATGTGAAGTAAGTCTCCCTTGAAATGTTAAGGCGTGTGCCAGTGGAGGTTTATCATGCCCAGGCCTGTTCCCTGGAAAGCTGTGGTTATGATTTCTCTTGTAGTTGTGTAGATTCAAACAGAGGGGGCTTTCCAGAATACACTGGAAGAGCTCAATCATAAAGAGGGGAAGAGTAAAGACAGTGATGCTACAGATTCTTCGAGGTTATGAGTAGAGAGATGATCCCATGTCACTACTCAGAGAGGGAAACCAGATGATGGCACTCCAATGAGCCTTAGAGATCATCCTGGTCCAAATTCCTCTGTGATCCAGAGCAGGGAGGTACTTTCTTTAAGGTTACACAACTTGTAGGGTGAGCCATCATCCTGGTTTGCCCTGAAAGTCCTGCCTTCCAGGAAACCTGAGTCTGGAGCAAAGTAGGATGGCTGGCCACTCTATGACTGATAAATGTATCTGACATTTCCCAGGCTGTCTGGTTCCAGAAGACTGCTTGTTTAACTACACTGACACAATATGATTGTGAGGGAGTTACTTTGCCCCTCCAATTTCATATTCTCATCTGTAAAATGGAAACAAAAATATCAAATGTAGAGTTGTGTGGGGCGCCTGAGTGTGGCTCAGTTGTTTAAGCATCTGCCTTCAGCTCAGGTCATGATCTTGGGGTCCTGGGCTGGAGCCCCAAGTCAGGCTCCCTGCTCAGTGGGGAGTCTGCTTCTCCCTCTCCCTCCACCCTTCCCCCCACTCATGTGCACACTCTCTTTCTCTCAAATAAATAAAAAAATACAATCTTAAAAAAAAGAATTGTGTGGATTAAATCAGAAAATGCATGGAAAATGCTCGCTAAATGGTAGATACCATACTATTGTTATTACTTACCAACACTAGAGCTAGGTTATCCTGACCTTCGACCTTCCTCTCTGTTACTCCTTTTTGCCTCCAGCAGGATTCACAAATCACCATTATGGTTTTTTCTGCACATGAAATAAAGTCTTCATATTATAACTGGAAATTTTGGTAAACTTGTATGCCCAGGAAGCTTCCCTCTTTTTAGTGACCAAAAAGCTTTTGTTTTCTGTACTAAAAGTCACATGTTCCAAGAGGAGTTTTGGCATATAGTTCCACTATACCCAAATGATCTCTTTTTTAGATTGTGAGAATAGCTACTATCAAATACACAATAAAATGGAAGGATTTAGATGTATGTGGCACCAAGGCTCTCACTAATGTCATGGCAGGGGAGAATGAGTATATTTCTTAAATCTCATCCAATTATGTAAAATAAGACTGTTTTGGATATAGCTACAATTTCTTCACATTTGTCTGTTGCTGTCCCTCCCCGTGCAACCATGCTACATTACATTATATAGAGAAAATAACAAAATCCAGCATTTCATGCTAGTTTTAGAAGGCTGTCCTGTTCCCCTGTTGTCGTGTTCTGAGTGGGCGTTTGAACTCTGAAACCCTGCAGACTGAGCGCCTGAAACAGGCTCTTTCTGTGTCTCAGTGGGAAACTCTTTGCTTCTCTTCTTCAGTTTCTTCAGCTGTAAAACAGGAATCCAAATAATTCCCTTTAGCTCAGGGATTCTCTGAGCTCGCCTGCAAAATGACACAGAGATGAAAAACCCAATAGTGACAATGCATGCCTAACACTGTTATGAGTCTAGAGCTCAGAGTTCAATGAGATTAAAAAAAAAAAGAAAGAAAGAAAAATAAAAAGATCCAGCATCCAAGAGGAAAAACCCAAAGTGCTCTATGATCAAACTAAGGTATTTTGTGCATAGCTTTTGGGGATCAATTTCCTTGCAACTTCCTGAGGTGAACTTGCAAATGTTTCCCTACTCTTTTCCCTAAAGGAAGCCTTCTCCATTACAGTTTTATAGGATTCCCACCAACTTTTTTTTTTTTTTTTTTAACTGTCGTAAAGAAAAAATTGAGTAGAGCTTCCTTGCTGATTGTGGAGAACAAATCTTGTATCTCTTTGGAAGCTTGTTGATCAAAAGATCGGTGTCATCTGTGGGTAGTACATTTCTCTGAGGGGAAAACAGAGTAATCAAGAATGCTTCTCTTCTCAGAGGAAAACAGATGCACCGTGTGTGTATTGGGGCTGTGTTTAAAAAACAAAGTCAAGAGCCTGAGAGAATTATAACGGTGTTCTCCCTGCAAATGTGTGGGGATAAATGGTGACTCAAAAAGTGACCTCACATTCCAGAGCTTTTGGTGTCTATGGCAAGAAGCAGATAAAATGTGTCAATAAAACCTGGCATTTATTAGAGAGATAAAGAGGCCTGGAGTAAATGGTATACTCTGAGTAAGACAGGAAAACAGGAACATTTCTGTGCTTTGTTACCAACTTTTGTCTTGGGTCAGGTGGTAACTGGGTTTATTATTTAGAATTTTTAACATAGTCCCTCAGAATGATTGTTAGTTTTTGGAGTGCTCTCTTCTTGGCTTGCTAGTGTTTACAAATCACACCAGGCAATAGATCTTTAACTCTCTTATTACAAAATAATAATAGAAAGTGGATTGTGTGTAGTGCATTTTCTCTAGGGAATGAAATCACAAAAATAACCACAAGCATTTCACTGTTTGAAAAAGCAAAATAAAACAAACCATACACGTACAGAGAGTCAACTGATTCTCCTCCCATGGGTGGCTCCTCCATAGCTGTATTTAACTGTCTAGGGCAATTATCCTCGCAGTGACCTCTGTTTCCTAGTGGCAAAATCCAGGATAGTCAGCATACTTAAAAGTTGGTTATTCTTGGGGTGCCTGGGTGGCTCAGTCAGTTAAGCATCTGCTTCCGGCTCAGGTCATGATCTCGGGGTCCTGGGATCGAGCCCCTTGTGGGGCTCCCTACTAAATAGGGAGTCTGCTTCTCCCTCTCCTTCTGCCCCTCCCCCTCCCCTGCTCATGCTTCCCCCCCAACCCCCACCCCCAGCTCGTGCTCTCTCTCTCTCTCTCGCTCATGCTCTCTCTTTCAAATAAATAAATAAAATATTTTTTAAAAAGTTGAATTCTTCTTTGTATTTTATAGTTATGGTGAGAGATGAATGAGAAGATACATCTTTTTCTAGACCTTGGGTTTCAAAAACGTTTTTAGATTGGCTAGCGCTATATAGTTCATTACAGGCTTCCTGATCCACTGTTTAGGATGAAAGAGGAAAAATATTTTATATTGACAGAAGATCAAGAGCAGATGTACACCAGGGTCTCAAGCATACGTTTTAACTTACTTTTGTGTGCTGTGAGGAACTATATCAGAGCCAAAAAGTGATTTGTATTCACTAATTGTAGGCAGATTGGTAGTTTTTGTATATAAAAAATAACATTTTAATGTGTTATCTGCTGGTTTTCCTCTCTCTCATCCTGAAAATGTTTTGTGTGTTTACTTCATGGGCTCACTTAAGGTTTAATGGGGAACTATCTCAGTGTCCTGGGCAGCACTAGTTTTCATACCCATCAGCTTCCTTAGAAAGTTTAATGTGGTTATGAACTACTTCAAGTTGTAGCTATGGGAGCACAGGTCTGTGGAAACAGGGCAGTTGTCTGGTAAATTTGATCAAGGTAGAATGTCAAGTGGGATCATTCAAGAGTCAGGACTCCCAGAATATATCCACTTTGGTGCCCAAGAAAATCCAGATTGAATATCTCCATTGCTCAGATATGCTGGAAGTTTTGCCAGATTTCTGCTTCAATTGGTGTGTGTGGAAACTGCTTACACATGCAGCCTTAGAGGGAGTCAATCTGTTGCGTGGCTGTCCGAATGTCATCACAGCTCATTGCCATTTCTAGGTGACAAATCATAAACATGGCTGGCCCTCTGGAAATGATGGTTAACTGTGTGAGGCAGAATGGTGGAAAACGTGGGTTCCACAAAAAATGTTCACAGGTGCCAGGTTTATATTATAAGTGAGGCAGGTCTAGTGCCAGGGTGTGAGAGATGATAGGGACTGCAAAGACCTGAGGGGACCCATCCATCTGAAGATGCATCTGCTCCTCACCTCCAGCTCTCTACCGCCCTTCCTCAGTAGATGCTCAGTGTTGCCAAATATGGTCATTTTTTCCAAAACAAGCAGGAAATTCAGATTTTTATGTGAAATCTCTCAAACTTTAAATCTTGACTTAAGTTTCTTAAAACACTTTGTACTCAGAATCTAAATACTTCAGAAGGCTAAATATGGCCACCAGGCTAACATTTTGGGACGTCTGATTTAAGTGACTCTCTGAGAAGAGAAGACCTTCCCTACTCTACATTTAGAGATGGGTTTTTCTAGTAACTTTGGTTAGTGTCATTTTTTTTTTTTAAGATTTTATTTATTTATTTGACAGAGAGACAGCGAGAGAGGGAACACAAGCAGGGAGAGGGGAGAGGGAGAAGCAGGCTTCCCGTGGAGCAGGGATTCCGATGTGGGGCTCGATCCCAGGGCCCTGGGATCATGACCTGAGCCGAAGGCAGATGCTTAACAACTGAGCCACCCAGGCACCCCCATTTTTTTTTTAAACAAAAGAACACTGGACTGGGATTTAGGAGATTGGGTAAATTCAACTCTATCTTTCCTGATTGCATGATCAAGGGAAAACACTTAACTTTTCTTATCCTCAGCTTTATAATATATCAATTCATAATATTTATTGCCCCCATCTATCTCACAGATAAAATCCACTCAATTAATATTTATTAAAAATTTAACTTGACCAGGGCTCCTGTGTGGCTCAGTCAGTTGGGCATCTGCCTTTGGCTTGGGTCATGGTCTCAGCATCCTGGGTTTGAGCCCCGCATGGGGCTCTCTGCTCTGTGGGGAGTCTGCTTCTCCCTTTCCCTCTGCCCCTCCCCCCTTGTACGCACGCTCTCTCTCTCTTTCAAATAAAGAAATAAAATCTTAGAAAAAATAAGATAGATATTCTTAACATGGATGTACAGATGAAGAAACTGAGATTCTGCAAATTTTAAGGAAACTGCTCAAGATCATAGAGCTAATTAGTTATGGAGTAGAGATTCAGACCAGAGCTTTTGATTTTAAGCTCTGCTTTCCACTGTGAAAACAATTCTTAAAATAGATAAGGAGCTATAATTTATTTAAATCATCAGCTTCGTCAACAACATCATTTTGGTTTGTTCTTGTCTAGCCCCTAGATACAGAGTTTACAAGTAGAATCTTACCTGGGCAAATCATTTTATCTCTCTAGATCTCAGTTTTTTGACTCTTTAAGTGGTGATTGGTATTTCAACAGCTATGTTTTGCTCAGAGATATTTTTAGTTGGGCCTAAATAATTTTTTTCTGTTTTTTAAAAAAACAAGTTATTGAGGTAGTATAGCTGACATAAAATAAAGAGCACATATTATAAGTGTACAGTTTGATAAATTTTGACACATGAAAACCATTACCACAATCAAGATAATGAGCATATCCATCACCCCCAGAAGTTTCCTTATGCCCCTTTGTAATCCATTCCTGACTTTCCACTCTTTGTTCCAGGTAACAACTGATCTGCTTTCTTTTTTTTTTTTTTTTTTTTAAAGATTTTATTTATTTATTTGACAGAGAGAGGCACAGCGAGAGAGGGAACACAAGCAGGGGGAGTGGGAGAGGGAGAAGCAGGCTTCCCGCCGAGCAGGGAGCCCGATGCGGGGCTCGATCCCAGGACCCTGAGATCATGACCTGAGCCGAAGGCAGACGCTTAACGACTGAGCCACCCAGGCGCCCCAATCTGCTTTCTTTTACTATACATTTGTTTGTATCCCCTAGAATTTTATATAAATGGAACCATATAGGTTATACTTTTTTTTGGTCTGGTTTCTCTCACTCAGCTTAAATATTTTGGTATCTATCCATGTTGTAATATGTATCATAAGTTCATTCTTTATGATAGCTGAGTAGTGTTCCATTATATGAAAGTACAATAGTTTGTTTATTCACTTATCTGTTGATGGACATTCTGGGTTGTTCCAGATTGGGGCTGTTATAAATATACCTGCTAGATTGTCTAAGCAGAAGATCAACAAGGAAACAAGGGCTTTGAATGACACTCTAGACCAGATGAACTTCACAGATATATTCAGAACATTCCATCCAAAAGCAACAGATACACATTCTTCTCGAGTGCACATGGAACATTCTCCAGAATAGATCACATACTGGATCACAAATCAGGTCTTAACCGGTACCAAAAGATTGGGATCATTCCCTGCATATTTTCAGACCACAGTGCTTTAAAACTTGACCTCAGTCACAAGAAAAAATTTGGAAGGAACACAAATACATAGAAGTTAAAGAGCATCATACTAAAGAATGAATGAGTCAACTGGGAAATTAAAGAAGAATTTTTTAAAATTCATGGAAACAAATGAAAATGAAAATACAACTGTTCAAAACCTTTGGGAGCAGCAAAGGCAGTCCTAAGAGGGAAGTATATAGCAATAGAAGCCTTCCTCAAGAAACAAGAAAAGTCTCAAATACACAATTTAACCTTACACCTAAAGGAGCTGGAGAAAGAACAGCAAATAAAGCCTAAATCCAGCAGGAGAAGAGAATTAATAAAAATGAGAGCAAAAATTAATGACACAGAAACCAAAAGAACAGAACAGATCAACAAAACAAGGAGCTGGTTCTTTGAAAGAATTAGTAAGATTAATAAACCCCTAGCCAGACTTATCAAAAAGAAAAGAGAAAGGACCCAAATAAATAAAATCATGAATGAAAGAGGAGAGATCAGAACCAACACCGAAGAAATACAATTATAAGAATATATGAGCAACTGTATGCCAACAAATTAGGCAATCTAGAAGAAATGGATGCATTCCTAGAGACATATAAACTACCAATACTGAAACAGGAAGAAATAGAAAACCTTACTATTATTACTATTGATTACTTCCTCTATGTTTGTTATTAGCATCTTTATATATTTGGGTGCTCCCATGTTAGGTGCATAAATATTTACAATTGTTATATCTTCTTGATGGATTTTCCCCTTTGTTATTATAAGTGTCTTTCTTTGTTTCTTGTTACAGTCTTTGTTTTAAATTTTATTTTATCCATTATAAATATTGCTACCTCAGTTTTCTTTTCACTTCCATTTGCATGATAAATGTTTTCCCATCCCTTCACTTTCAATCTGCATGTGTCTCTAGGTCTGAAATGAGTCTCTTGTAAGCAGCATACAGATGGGTCTTGCTTTTTTATCCATTCTATCACCCTATGTCTTCTGACTGGGGCATTTAGTCCATTTGCATTCAAAGTAATTATTGATAGGTATGTACGTATTGCCATTTTGTTACTTGTTTTATGGTTGTTTTTGTAGTTCTTTTCTGTTCCTTTCTTCTCTTGCTCTCTTCTCTCATGATTTTCTGGCTTTCTTTATGATATACTTGGATTCCTTACTCTTTATTTTTTTGCATACATATTATTAGTTTTTGATTTGTGTTTACCATTAGATTTGTATATAACATCTTATGCATATGGCTGTCTATATTAAGTTGATGATCACTTAAGTTTGAACCTATTCTTTATTTCTTTCTCACCCATGTTTTTGGTATATGGTGTCATACTGTACATCCTTTTATTTTGTGAATTTCTTGACTGCTTTTTTTATAGATATAATTTTACTGCTTTTGTGCCTCTTACTTTTCTTACTCCTGCTTGTGATCTTTCCTTTCCACTCATTGTTGCTTTAACATTACTTGTAGGGCTGGTTTAGTGGTCATGAATTTCTTTAACTTTTATTTGTCTGGGAAACTCTTTATCTCTCCTTCTATTCTGAATGATAGCCTTGCTGGATAGAGTATTCCTGGTTGCAGGGTTTTTTTTCCTTTCAGCACGTTGCATATATCATGCCACTTTTTTCTGGCCTGCAGTTTCTGCTGAAAAATCAGCTGGTAGCCTTACGGGTTTGCTCTTGTATGTAAGTTTTCTTTTCTCTTGCTGCTTTTAAAAGTCTCTCTTCATCATTATTTTTTGCCGTTTTAATTGCTATGTGCCTTAGTGTGGACCTCCTTGGGTTGATTTTGTTGGGATCTCTGTGCTTCCTGGATCTGGATTTCTGTTTCCCTCCCCAAATGTGGGAACTTTTCATCTATTATCCCTTCAAATTTTTCTCCCTTCTCTCTCTTCTCCTTCTGGGACCCCTATAATGACAATGTTATTATGCTTGATGGTGTCACTGAGTTCCCTTAGTCTATTTTCATTTTTTATTATTATTTTCTCTCTCCTATTCAGCTTGATTCCTTTCTATTACTCTGTCCTGCAGGTTGTTGATCTGTCCTTCTGCTTCCTCTGGCCTACTATTTACTCTGTCTAGGGTATTTTTACTTTCAGTTACTGAGTTCTTCATTTCTGATTGGTTCTTTTTTATGTTTTCTATCTCTTTGTTGAGAGTCTCACTGAGGTCCTCTTCTCTTTTCTCAAGTCCAGTGAGTATTTTATGATCATTACTTTAAATTCTCTATTAGGCATATTACTTCTCTCTATTTCTTTTAGCTCTCTTGCTGTGATTTTGTCCTGTTCTTTCATTTGGGACATATTCCTCTGTCTCCTCATTTTGTATAACTCTCTGTGTCTGTGTCTATGTGTTAGGAAAGTTAGCTATGTATCCTGCTCTTGAAAATAGTGACTTTATGAAGAAAAGGTCCCATAGTGCCCTGCAGTGCAATGTCCTCTGTTCACCAGAACCTGGTGGTTCAGGTTGTCTCCTATGTGTGTTGCATGAGCCCTACTGTTGTGACTGAACCACATTTGCCTACAGTTCAGTCATCTGCAATGGCTCTCTCTGCCTGTTGTGGGCAGGGTTTGGTCCCTGTGTTGTTAGTGGGCCAGTCGGGGGCCACCTTGGGCTTAAGTTGAGTCAGAACAGGGATTTGTCAAAGATGCAGTAGCACCAAACTGCAGGGCACTTTTCCTGTGTCATCCTCTGAGATGCTTTCTTTGGTGGATGGGGCCTGAAGTCAAACCCAATATCTGCCCCCAGCTTGTTGCTAGGGCCACAGCTGGACTGGTATGTGTGGTTTTCTTCCTCTCTCCCCGGTTCAGGAGTCACTTTGGGGTGGTGCTGGCCTCTGTCAGGGTTGCTTGCACACTGCCAGGCTTGTGACACCACTTTGCATGGCCTCTGGCCAAGGGTGTATTTGAGGAGGCAGGTTGGCAGCAGAACATGGGGGTGGGGAGTGCAGTGTTAGCAATGTTTAGGTGGGTCTGCAATGGGAGGGGAACTGGAGCCAGGCCAGGCAGGAGGGGGCATGTCTGCAGGAGAACTTAGGGAGCTGGGTGCACTATTAACAAGTTAGGTACCCCAGACATTTTTCAAACTGCTGCTTCTATTCTATATTGTTGTGGTTCTGTTTGTTGTGCTGCCTCTTTAAGGGCAGCGACTCAGTTTCCTCTCACCCTCCAGGCTCTCCCAGAGCTGAGTCTGCTGATTTTTAAAGTTCGAGGTGTTAAGCCCTGCTGAGTGTAAGAACTCACGGAATTCTGTTCCTCCAGTTTTCAAAGCCATATGTGATGGAGATTCATCTTCTCTGCCAGCTACCCAGTGTGATAGTATATTTCTCTTCCCTCTCCATGCCTGCAGTGTTCCTCCCTCTCAGGAACAGTCCCACAGGTCCATTTAGCTCCTGCCTGCATCTCCACCCTCCCTATCCTCTCAATGTGGCCTCTTCTGTACATTGAGCTGTAGAGTCTGATCTGCATATCTTCAGGTTGCTTTCTGGGTTATTTACACTGATGTGGGTGTTATTTAATTTTGTCTGTGGGATGAGGTGAGCTCAGGGTCCTCCTGTTCCACCATCTTCCCCAGAAGTCCCTCTTTTTTCTTGAGTTTTGAATATCCTTTATAAATTCTGGATACGGGTCCTTTATCAGATATATGACTTACAAATATTGTCTCTCAGTGGCCTATTTTTTCATTCTTTTAACAGTGTCCTTTGAAAAGCAGGAATTTTTAATTTAGATAAAGTCAAACTTATAAATTTATCTTTTTATGGATTGTGCTTCTGGTCATTAATTTAAAACTGTTTGCCTACTCCAAGGTCACAAAATTTTCTCCTGTATTTTCTACAGAACCTGGAGATTCTAGAAGGATCGCTGGAGTTAGTAACTTCACTTCTGCCACAGAGGTGGAGCTTAACAATCTGGAGAAATTTTTGAAATAGTTTAAATCTGAAAGTGGTGATTTGACTTAGCTCTTGACACCTGACTACTCCCCAAGTCTTTCTCATTTGTTTTCTGCTATGAATTAAAAAAAAAAATTTGGAGTATAAGTATATACCATAAAAATGTACATATCTTAATATGTACAGTTTGTTATGTTTTCAAAACTATAACTACCGCCCTAATTATGATATATAACATTCCCGTCACAGAGAAATTTCCCTCCTGTCCCTCTCCAGTTTATCCCTGGGGGAGAAGAGGGGTATCGTAGCTCTCCCTCTAGAGTCAACCACTTATAAAACACCTAACCATTGCTGAATTTTATGTGTTCTTGAAATTCATAAAAAATGACCCATAGAGTAACTACTCTTTTGTATCTGGCTTCTTCCTCTGAGCATGATATTTTTGAGATTCATCCATGTTGTTGCATCCATTGTACCATCCTCCTTTTTATTAATGAGTAGCATTCTATGAGTTTGCCACATTTTATTTATTTTTCTGTTGATGGACATTTGGTTGTTTCCAATGTTTTACTATTATGAATAAAGCTGCAATGAACATTGGTGTATAAATCTTTGTACATATGTTTTTATTTTCCTTTGGGTAAATATCTCTAATGAAATCATCAGAAGTAGGTATATATTTAGCTGTATAAGAAAATCTTAAAAAGTTTACCACATTGGTAACATTTTTCACTCTCACCAGCACTGTATGAGAAACCCAATGGCTTTCCATGTTCTTAACATTTGGTGTTTTAGTCTCTCTAATTTTAGCCATGCTAGTGGATATGTGAATAGCTTATTGTGATTTGAATTTGTGTTTTCCTGATGACTAATGATGTTGAGTGTTTTCCTGTGAGTTTGTTGATCATTCACTGAAAGGTGTTTTTTGAAGAGCAAATGTTTTTAATTTTGTTGAATTCCAATTCATCAATTTTCTCTTTTAGAATTTCTCTGTCCAAAGAAATCTTTGCCTAGTCCCAATTTACAAAGTTATTCATATTTTATTTTATATTATTCTAAGAGCTTTATAGGTTTTGCTTTTACATTTAAGCACTAATTCATCTCAATTTTTCTTTATACTACAAAGTACAGATAAGGTTCATTTTTTCTCCCAGCACAATTTGTTAGATTTTCTTTTGGTCATTGAATTACATTGGTGCCTTTGTAAAAAGAAGAAATCAATTGTCAGTGTCTGTGTGAATTTATTTCTGGATTCTCTATTCTTCTCTTCTTCTTTTTATTGACTTCTGTTCTTATCCATTGATATACTTTTCTGCCTTTATGACATATTTACAGTATTTTTTCCAACCCACGAGCATGATATAGCATTCCATCTATTTAGGTCATCTTTAATTTCTCTCAATAATATGCTGTAGTTTTTCAGTGCATAGGTCTTTTTGTTTCTTTTGTTAAATTTATTCATAGATTCTTTATGTACTTTGGTGCTATTCTAAATGGCATTTATTTTAAAATTTAATTTTCAATTGTTTGTTGCTAGTATGTAGACATAAATGGATTTTTGTACAGGGGTCATGTATATTGAGACCTTGCTAAATTCAGTTACCCAATTTAGTAGTAGAATTCTAAAAATTGTTGTTTTTGCTTCTTTTGGGTGTCTATGTCCACCTCATGTTACCTCCAGATAAACACAATTTTATTTTTTCCCCAATATTTGTGCCTTTTATTGATCTTTCTTGCCTCATGACACTGGCAAATACATTAATGTGATATTGAATAGAAAGGTAAGAATGTACATCCTTGCCTTGCTTCCCACATTAATGGGAACATGTTTAATATTTCACCATTAATCATGATGTTAGCTGTAGGTTTACCTTAGACACCTCTTATCGGACTGAGGAGGTTCTGTTTTATTTCTCATTTTATAAGATATTTCTTTTAAAAGCATAAATGTGTGATGGATTTTTTTCAAGTGCTCTTTTTCCTTAAATATTGAGCTCATTAAATGATTTTATCTTTAAATCTGTTAGTTACACCGATTAGATTTGTGAATTACATTATTTCAGAATGCCAGAGCAGCCTTACATTACCGGGATAAACCCAACTTTGTCACAATACATATCCTTCTTATATTATTGAATTTAATTTGCTAATATTTTGTTAAAGAGTTTTGTATCTAGTTCATGAGAAATATTGGTTTGAATATTTCTTTTATTGACATATATATATATTTTAAGATTTTATTTATTTATTTGACAGAGAGAGACACAGCGAGAGAGGGAACACAAGCAGGGGGAGTGGGAGAGGGAGAAGCAGGCTTCCCGCGGAGCAGGGAGCCTGATGTGGGGCTTGATCCCAGGACCCTGGGATCATGACCTGAGCCGAAGACAGACGCTTAACGACTGAGCCACCCAGGCGCCCCACTGGACATATCTTTTAACAGGTTTTGTTATTAAGGTCATTTAACAGTGGTCTCTGTTCTCTCTTCCTCCATTTTGTAAGAGTTTATGTAGTATTGGTATTATTTCTTCCTTAAATGTTTAATATAATTCACCTATAAAGCTATCTAGGCTAGGGGTTTTCTTTGTGGAGAGGTTTTAAATTAAGAATTCTGTTTTCTTTCATAGGCACACAGCTATCTAAATCTAAAAAAACATTCATTCATTTCATCAACATTGTTTAATGTGTTGGCATGAAGTTGTTGTAATACCCCCTTATAATAGCCCCATCCTTTAATGTATGTAGGATCTGATCTTGATGTTGGTAATTTGTGGATTCTTTTCTCTTATTTATTTTTTTTTAAAGATTTTATTTTCAAGCAATCTCTACATCCAACTTGGGGCTCGAACTTACAACCCTGAGATCAAGAGTTGCACACTTTATGGACTGAGACAGCCAGGCATCTCATCTCTCCTCTTATTTTTATTGATCAGTATCACTAGCAGTTTATCAATTATACTAATATTTTCAAAGAACCAACTTTTGACTTTATTGATTTTCTCTATTATTTGTCCTCTATTTCAGTGATATATATATTTTTTAATCCTTACTACTTTCTTCTGCTTACTTTGGGCTTATTTTACTCTTTCTTTTCTAGCTTCCTAATGTGGAAGCTTAGATCATGATTTTAGATCTTCTTGTTTTCTAATATAAATATTTAAAGTTATGAATTTCCTTTTTATATATGAATTTCCTCTTTTAGCTCAATTCCCCAAATTTTAATGTGTTGTGCTTTCCTTGTCATTTAGTTCAATGTATTTTCTAAATTTCTTTGTGAATTGTTCTTTGATCCCAAGGTTATTAAAAATGTTAATTCTCAAATTTCTATGGATTTTCTACATATATTTTATTATTAATTTCTAACTTACTTGACTTGTAGTCAGAGAATATACTCTATGGTTTCAATATTTTGATTTGTTCAGACTTATTTTATTGCTCAGCATATGATCTTTCCTTATGAATGTTCTGTAAGTGCTTAAAAAGAATGTGTATTCTTTAGTTGTTGGATATAGAGGTTCCATAAACATCTACTAAATCAAACTAGTCGATAGCGTTTAAATCTTTATATTCTTACTGATTATGTATTTTTTTTATCAGTTACTAAGAGAGAGGTGTTCAATTCTCCAACTAGCATTGTTCTTTTTCTATTCTCCCTCTACTTTTGTTAATTGTTGCTTCCCATATGCTTTTAAACTCTGCCATTAGGGCATACACATTTAGGAACATATACACATAAACACACAAAAATTTAGGATTTTTATGTGTTTTTGATGAATTGGCTCTTTTGTCATTATGAAATACCCCTCTTTATCGCTAGTGATACTCTTTGTTTTGAAGACTGTTTTGTCTGACAATAGGAAAGCTACACCAGTTTTTTAACGTTACTCTTTGTGTGGTGTATCTTTTTTATGTTTTTGCTTTCAATCTCTGCTTTTATATTTCACATTTTATATTTCAGCAAATAGGAAATTTGTGCTTCCCCTCCTCATAACCCTTGTATTTTGCCTCCAGAGAAGGAACTCTTCCACTAGGCTTATGATAAGTGTCCTATTATGGGTGCCTGGGTGGCTCAGTCAGTTCAGCATCTGCCTTTGGCTCAGGTCATGATCCTGGGGTCCTGGGATCAAGCCTGTGTCGAGCTCCCTGCTCAGTGGGGAGTCTGCTTCTCTTTCTCCCTCTGCCCCTCCCCACTGCTCGTGATCTCTCTCTCAAATAAGTAAATAAAAATCTTTAAAAAAAAAAAAAGAGTCCTATTAAGTTTTAAGCTGCTGTCTAGTTACTTTGGATTCATCATGCCAGAGACCATTAGGAAAGTAAAGAAGTTATCATCCTGGGAAGAGTAATAGGCCCTGATCATCAGAAAGAGGATGCTGTTTTTTGAAAGCGTATAATTTTTTACTGCACATGGCCTGGCCATGCAGAACCCTAGCAATCTATACGGTGATTCTCCTACTGAAGGTTGACATTAACTCTGTAAAACATCTTTTCCTGCCATAAACATCCTCCAATAACATATGGTCTACTGGGTCATATGGGCACAAGCAGCAGGGCCACATGTACCCCCATGTGGTTCGGCAGAAGAGCTCTTTCTTTTATATAATTGCTGCACTGTTGTAGGAACCTTCTTCCTAAGGATCTGGCCTCTCACTTAGTCAATTGAGTTCTGGTCAGAAATGATCCTGTCCTAGAACCTGGGTAAAGTACCATGAATTTTTACTGGGGGAGCTGCCCTCTGCCTCCTAATCATCCATCCTTGATTTCTTTTGGCTGTATGGTTTAACAATGCCCTTGGTTGGCTGCCCACATATCTTGCTTCTAGGGATGCTGTGTTGTATTAAACATCTCCATCATTCTGTGAGCCAGGCTTCCCTGATTGCCCCTGCAACTCCACTGCTCATCACAATAATTGTGTCAATGTTGTGTCTTTAGTTAAGCACTTCTAGGTCCCAGTCTTACAACAGCATCTCTTGCTCTGGCCTGCAGAGGAGCGCCATCACTGAGCATCTCAGTGAGGCTGGTCTCCTACCATCATCCATCCCCTTTCTCATACCTACCCCTTGATTTCAATTCTTTTTTTCAGTATTTATCTTCATGATCTTAAATAACATGTAGCTATAACTTGTTATTTCAGTTTTAGTCATTATCTATTAACTGTCAACTATGAAATATGAGCTCTCTCTCACATTCACCACCACCAGCACCATTACCATACACTTCCCATCCTCTCACTCTTCCATCATAATTGATTATAATTTTGGCTAGATTCATTGTTTGCAATATTATGCCTATGTAGTTGCTAGCTACAGTTAAACCATGCAGTGTACTATGTTTATTTTTCCCTTTTTGTATACATTTTTGTATTCCATGGAGTAATAATTGTTTATATTTTTGTTTATTTAGCTTTTTTAAGGATTTTATTGATTTATTAGAGAGAGAGAGAGAGAGGACAGCGAGAGAGGGAACACAAGCAGGGGGAGTGGGAGAGGGAGAAGCGGGCTTCCCGCGGAGCAGGGAGCCTGATGCGGGACACGATCCCAGGACCCTGGGATCATGACCTGAGCTGAAGGCAGATGCTTAATGACTGAGCCACCCAGGTGCCCCTGTTTTATTTAGTTTTATATATGTCTATCACCAATTCATCCCAAATTTCCTAAAAAGCAGAAGTTTCTCTCAGGCCTAAATCCCCCTAAGAGTCTATCAGATTGTGCTTTTTCTCTTAGGATCTTAAGACCTCTTCCAGTCTTGGCTATTTTCCTCTAATCACTTACTCAATTTTCCTACTGGAACATGCCTACATTGTCATCCTGGAAATTCCTTTTTTCTCTCTTTTTCCTAGATTCCATGTGTTCTTTTTCCTTTGTTTACTTCCTGAGTAACTGGAATATATCCTCTGATAGTGTCCTTAGAGAGGGTGTGTGGCAGGCTGAGTAATGGCTCCCCGAAGATCTTCGTGTTCTAATCCCCAGAGCATAGCAAAAGGGACTTCACAGATGTGAATAAGTTAAGGATTTTGTGATGAGATTATTCTGGATTGTCCAAACATGTCCTATGTAATCACAAGGGTCCTTATAAGAGAGGAGATGGAAATGTGGAAGCATAGTGAGATTTGAAAAATGCTACACCGCTGGCTTTGAAGATGGAGGAAGGGGCCATGAATCAAGGAATGGAGCTCTAGAAGCTGAAAAACATATTCTCTCCTAGAGTCTCCCGAAAGAATCAGCCCCGCCGATACCTTGACTTCAGCTCAGTAAAACCGATTTTGGACTTCTGGCCTACCAAACTAAGAGAATAATTGTGTATTGTTTTAAACTACCAAGTTTGTGGTAATTTGTTTCAGAGGCCATAGGAAACTAACATAGAGTACATGGCAGATATTTTTGAGGCTTCACATGTCCTGGATGTTCTTCTCTCACTCTAAATGATAGTTTAGCTGAGTATAAAATTCTAAGTAGAAAATAATTTTCCTTCAGAATTTTTAAAGCATTTCTCCAAGGCCATTTCTTTTCATTTCAGCCATAATAATTATTTTTAATTTCCAGGACTATTGTTGTCCACTGCCTCTTCCTCCCCCTCCCAACTCCCTGATGCTCTTCTTATTTCAAAAAAGTAATATCTTGGGGCACCTGGGTGGCTCAGTCATTAAGCATCTGCCTTCAGCTCAGGTCATGATCCCAGGGTCCTGGGATCAAGCCCCGCATTGGGCTCCCTGCTCAGTGCGGAGCCTGCTTCTCCCTCTCCCACTCCCCCTGCTTGTGTTCCCTCTCTCACTGTGTCTCTCTTTCAAATAAATAAATAAAATCTTAAAAAAAGAGGGGTATCTTCACTTATCTCTCTGAATGTATGAATGATAGAATGTGTGTGTGTATAAGTTTTCTTCTACATATATAGACTATTGCTTCCAAGTTGTTTTTTTTTCTTGTTTATTTTTACCTCTTTTATGTTTAGAACCTTTCCTCAAATGGTGTTCTTTGGCTGTCAGCATGATGCTTTAAAAGTTTATTGATGTAGAACTCACATACATTAAACTAACTATATTTGAAGTGTGCAATTTGATGAGCATGTCAGTTATTAAGGGTTCTGAGTGTGTGAGTTGGGGGAGGGGCAGAGAGGGAGAGAGAGAATCTTAAGCAGGCTCCACACCCAGTGCTGGAGCCCATTATGGGGCTTGATCTCAGGACCCTGAGATCATGACTTGAGGGAAATCAAAAGTTGGATGCTGAACCAACTGAGCCACCCAGGTGCCCTTCTACAATGAGTTTTAACATATGTATACACCTATGAAACCATTACCACATTCAAGATAATAAATATAACCATCACTTCCATGCCATGTCCTTATGCCTGTTTGTCTTCTGTCCTTTCATTTCTCTGTTCCTAGATAAACAGTGATCTGCTTTTTGTCACTATAGAGTAGTTTTCACTTTCTAGAATTTTATATAAATGAAAGCATATAGTATATACTCTTTACAAAGAATCTACTTTTACTCAGTATAATTATTTTTATATTCATCTGTGTTATTATATGTATTAATAACATTCCTTTTTATTGATGTGTAGTGTTTCATTGTATGAGCACATCAGAGTTTATCTATTTACCAGTTGGTGGACATTTGGGTTGTTTCCAATTTTTGGCCATTACAAATAAAACTGCTATAAATTTTCATGTGAAAATTTTTGGGGGGTGGAAAACTATTTGATCCAGTTGTTTTATTTTATAGATGAGAAAACTGAGGTTCAAAGAGGTCAAATGACTTGCTCAATGACATATAAGATCCATGACAAAGCTTGGATATCAGTGCAATTCTCTCAATCATCAATAAATTGTTTTTACTCACTTGACTATATCATTCATATTGACATGACTTGGATTACTTAGCATCTATTAATTTAAACTTTTGGGACACCTGGGTGGCTCGGTTGGTTAAGCGTCTGCCTTCTGCTCAGGTCATGATCCCAGGGTCCTGGGAGCCCTGTGTCACTTTGGGCTAACTGCTTGACAGGGAGCCTGCTTCTCCCTCTCCCTCTGCCACTCCCCCTGATTGTACTCTCTCACTCTCTCCTTCTCTCTCTCAAATAAATAAAATCTTTTTAAAAAATTAAAAAATAAGCTTTAATTAGTTACAGAGACTAGGAATAGTTAGGGTGCTTCACTAGTATATTGGTTCAGTTTTACTAATTTTAAAATGCTTTTCTTGGGCCATTTGCCTGGCTCAGTTAGTAGAACATGTGATTTTTGATCTTAGGGTCATGAGTTCCAGCCCAGGGTTGGGCATAGAGCTTACTTTAAAAAAATGAAATAAATGTTTTCTGTAGTATTTTCTCAGACCTATGCTATGTGAAAATAAATCTGGTATTTTTTTATGACTCTGACTGAGATGATATTCAAAGCAACATTTTAGGAAGGAATTTTATTACCTCTACCTGAGGAGGCTCTGTTAATTGCCTGGAACAAAGACTGTTCTTGATGACCTCTTTCCTTGATTCTTGCAATATGTTCCATTCTAAATATTTTGATAAAAAACATATTTCAAGTTTAAAATATGATCATTATATTCAGAGCACAAGATTGTATAAGGCCCTGAAATGGGAGTTAAGTCTGGAAAATATAACCATCATAAATGTGTGCTAGTAGAGTACATTAAAGGATGTAAGATAAGTTTTCTGAATCTAGTTCATAATGGGGCTGAGAACAGGCATGTTTGCAGCTGTAGGCTTGAGCGGACTGGAGATGGGGAGACCTAGAATCAAACGTTCCCACTGGGACTGGGTCTGGTATCAGGTAATGGGCAGGTGTCCAATCCAGCAGACACAGTCCAGAGCCCAGAGGGTTTGGGTGACATTTGTGCTATAACTGATGTGTTAATTGAGAGTTCTCTGAATAAGGTCTTCCAAAAGGAGAAGGAAAGAATTTGTCAATGCTCATCTAATCAGGTCTGGAAGCCAGAGTGACCTGATTTTGGTGCAATTGTACCTGTTGTCCAATAGAAACAGGCAAAGAGAAGAAAAGTATATCTAATTACTTTTAAAAAAAAAAGCCTCTAAGACTATCCAATGCCCTTTATTCATGTTCTTTGTTCATTACAACTCCCTTTGCTTGATTTGCTCCGTGTGAAAGTCTTTGTATGGACATATGTTTTGATTTGTCTTGGGTAAATACCTAGAAGTGGATTGGCTGGATCATGTGGTAGATATAGGTTTAGGTTTTAACTATAAAACTGTTTTCCAAGGTGACTGTATTATTTTACATTTCTATCAGCAATATATGAAAGTTCTACTTGCTCCACATCCTTGCCAACACTTGATATAATTCATCTTTTTAACTTTAGCTATGCTAGTATGTAGTAATATCTCATTATGATTTTAGTTGACATTTCCTTGATTATTAATGATGTTGATAATCTTTTCATGTATTTGCCATCTGTATTTTTACTTCAGTGGTGTTTGTTCAAATATTTTGCTCATTTAAGAAGTTAGATTTTTGTCTTCTTATCATTGAGTAGTAAGAGTTCTTTGAATATGCTAGATGCAAGTCTCTAATTGGACATATATTTTGCAAATATTTCATTTCAATGGCTTACTTTTTTTCATAACAGTGTCTTTTGAAAAGCAAAATGTTTTAACTTTGAATAAGTCAAATTTATCAATTTTTTTCCTTTTGTAGTTAATGGCTTTTGTCTCTTCTTTAAGAAATCTTCGCCAAACCCAAGATCACTAAAATTTTCTCCTGTATTCTTTCAGAAGTTTAATAGACTATACCATCTTGGTATGGTTTTACTAAAAAACCCCTACTGTTCTTGAATTTCTTGTTTATGAACTTCCGATGATGATACTAGATTGAGATGTCACACACACACACACACATGGCAGAGAGAGATATAGCAGAAGGGCACATGGACTATAGCAAGGAAGCCAATTTGTCTTTTTATTATCTTTTTTACCCACTATACAGATGGACCTGTGAAGCTAATGGAACAAAATATATGAAATCAAGATTGTACTAGAAATCCAGGCTGTATGATCACCAAATTTATGCCTCTCTGCACCCCATAATGTAGAGGTTTGAAGAAAAAAAGAATAATAAGCAAACATTTATTGACTAGGTGCCATGCCAAACACTGTGTTGAGAACTTTATATTCAAGGTATAATGTATATTATTATTTTTTAAAGATTTTATTTATTTGACAGAGAGAGAGACAGCGAGAGAGGGAATACAAACGGGGGGGGGGGGGAGAGGGAGAAGCAGGCTTCCCGCTGAGCAGGGAGCCCGATGCAGGGCTCAATCCCAGGACACTGGGATCATGACCTGAGCTGAAGACAGACGCTTAACGACTGACCTACCTAGGAGCTCCTATTTTATACTTAAAATGGCTTTATATGTTGGTTCAGTTATTGTCTCTCCTTTCTTTTCACATGAGAAGATTATATCATAAAGAAGTAAAATAACTTATTCAGGTCATCTGGCCAGGTCTGTCTAATGCTCGAGCCCAATGTTCTTAGTCACCAATAATAATAGCTAATAAATACTGGCTGCTTACTGTGTGATAGACTCTGTGCTAAACCCTTTACAAGTATTAACTAATTTTTAAATTTTTTAAAGTATTAACTAATTTAATCTTTAGAACAAAGCTAGATAGTAGGTATGACTATTATGCCTTTTTTACAGATGAGGAAACTGACATACTAGACTCCAGTTCTCACAGCTGCTAAGAGCAAAGTCAGGATTTGAATCCCTGTGATCTGGCTCTTGAGTCTTTACTTGTAACCATCATGCTACTCCGTTTCTTCAAGAAGAATAACTGATGGCTGTATTTGTTGGGTAAATCAAGCAAATGCCCCAAATGAATCTTCCTCTCCAGCAACTTTTTCAAATGTAAGGTTTCTTTTACACCCCCTTGGCACCTGCCCTCAGTGACTTGTCACTCTCCTGTTCCTTCTCCACCTTCCCGCCATGATTTACCCTGGCTGTGGTGTCCCTGGTGATAATAAACAGAGCCATCCATGTATGTGCTAGTGGGAGAGGCCAGGGGAGATGGCTGCCTCCCTAAGCAGCAAGAGCCTCCAGAAGAACCTTAGAGCCTGAGGTAGAGCCCTCTAAAAAGAGTGGCTCCTCTTGGACTCTTTAATCCATTTGTATCCACCACTGGCTTGGTTAAGGGAGAGGGCAGGGCCACTGAAGACCCACAAGAGGAACCTATGGATTGCCTGTAGTTTTTCAAACATCCCACCACTTGAGTATTGTGCAGAGAGAGATATGACTTAGGCTTGAGTCCTCCCCTTTTGCCTTAATTCTTGTGACTTTGGGCAAGTTTCTTAACCTCGTTTCACTTTAGTTTCTTTGTAAAAGATAGAGACAAGACTGACTTCATAGGAATTTTGATGGTCTAAGTAAGCCCTTGTATGTAAATAATATGATAATAATGTAATAACGTCTAGCATTTATCAAGTGCCCAGTCTGTGTGAGATACTCATAAGAGCGCTTTTTGTAAGTTAACTCATTTAAAGTTCACAACAGTATGGAACAGGTACTATTATTATCATCACTGTTTTACAGATGAAAGACCAAAGCACAGAGGGACTAAGATATTTGTCCACAGTCACTCAGCAGAGATCAGAAAAACTGCAGCATGAGCCTCAGCAGCCTGGTCCTAAGCACTGGCATTTACTGAACTTGCATTAAGTATTTCCTTTGTCCTTTAAAAAACAAAACAAAACATGAAGAGCCTTTTCTAACCTGTTGTTTGGAAACCAGTGTGTTATAGCCAAACTTGAAGCGATCTGGGATGCCCAAGGGAGTGCTTACCCAGGTCTGGACTGGTTGATGTAGGTTCCAGTTTTGGCTGTGACCAGCTGTGTGACCTTGGCCAAGGACATTCCACCTCCCCGAGTCCCACGATTCTCTTTTATAAAATGTTGAGGGGGTATACTAGTTAATTTCCAAGGCCTGTTCCAGCTGTCACATTCCTCACGTCTATGATTCTGTGATTAAGTTCCTGGGAGGTTTAAGTACTGATAAAGGTGCCATTAAGTTCTGTATACTCAGCACTGGCGGCCGTCTGTTACCTAAGATACCTGGGACAAGCAGTTGTGGGGTGGGGGTGGGGGCAGGGTGGGTGGACAGGAAAAGCCCCTTGTCTGGCAACTGTGTGTTGTACTGTAGACCATGGGAGACTGTTCACCAAAGTGCAGTGTCACCAAATTTCCTCTGATTCCGGGCCATAGTATATTGAGACTGACCATCAAAGACCGTTTCCTAACAAGAGAACCTTGTGCAGTAAGTTCCTCAGGCAAGTGACCAGATATTTGAGACAGGATTGAATGGGTCTCAGGCAGAGAAACTTGGAGGACGAACCTATTTGGGCAATGAACTGGTTGACCCGGGGCCTCTCTGTCTATCATTCCTTGACCTCAGGTCAGGGTGATAGAAAGGAGGAAAGCAACAGAGGCAGCAGGGGACACTCTTGCCCTGCAGTCTTGGAAATGAATAAGTGACTGTTTGTCCCACATGGGTTCGTCATTCACCTGTGTGAAGGCAGAGGGCTGCGTGTGTAGAGTCTGTGACCTGCTGGACGTACTTTGGGCCATAAGGTCCTTGCCCTCCATATGGTGGCTGCTCATTATAAAACCCCAAAGCTGGGTTCTTCGAGGTGATTGCTACAGCAATGATGACCACCGCCACTGACCCAGTGCTTGCTCTATGCCCGGTTCCGGTCAAGAACTTTTAGCCCCGTCATAGTAAAGACCCTGTGTCCTAGCTTGGCCGCCCATTGGCTGTGAGACTGCTGACAAGTCAGGTACTCTCTTTTTGCGATTCAATTTCTAAAACTGTAATACGGGGACAATCTATGTAAAAGTACACAGAGGCATACAAATGTGAAATGACTTTTAAAAAAAGGTCAGTGGAAGATTTATGAGCAAATGCACACAAAGCCCTAGGCACACAGGAAGTATTCAATAAGTGTCCTAGATGGGGTTTTTGGTATTCCTCTAAGGCAAAACTGACGGCTGTCCCTATGGCTCTAGCATCCTCAGAGACTAAAGCAGGGCCTGGAGCACAGCAGGTACTCACCACTTTATATGATCAAGGCGCCTCTCCGCAGGGAAAGTCAAACTGTCATGCGTTTTTATGTATCCCTAAATTCGTAACACTTAAGCAGAGACCCAGACAAAACATACTGTTAGTAGGAGACTTTAATGACCCCCTTGCCCATGGTAGAGCAGCTGGACAAAAAAATATGCAAAGATACAGAAGACCTAAATAACATAAATGTAAAGAAGATCAAATGAGGTAGCTATCTCCACATTCTGAAGATAAACACCTTCCTTCAAGAGGCCACGGGACATTGACAAAAACTGACCACAGAGAAATTCTCAACACATCTCCAAAAGGAAGCGGTACAGATGAAATTGATTTCAATATAACGAAACTAGAAATTAAAGACAAAATGGGAAAACATGAATCACTAGTGTCAAAGAGGAAATCAAAAGGGAAACTGGTATCAGTAAATGTTCTATTACCCAGAAGCACCCAGCTAACAGTGGCAGAGGGGAGACTGCTAGAATCTGGGTCTCCTAACGGAGCCATTCAGCCACGGACTGGTTTGCGAGTCGGGACAAGTCTCCCTGAGCCTCGGCGTCCCCCTCTGTCAAACGGACTCGAGGGCCCCCAGGGTCCGGCCGCGGGTTTGAGACGCGGTGTCGGGGGGGGGGGGGGGGGGCGGGTTTGCGGGAGGCGCGGGAGCGACAAGGTTCTGGAAGTCAGGGAGGGTGCGGGTGTTGAGAGACGGCAGCAGAGGGCGCTGGGTCGCCGGCCTGGGCCCGCGGCTGCCATTGGTCGGGCTCGGGCGCCGGGCTGGAGAGTTGGTGGAAAGTGACAAGTTGAGGGAGGCTGAGAGCCAGAGAGCGAGCGCGCGGAGCGGGAGGAGCCGCCGCAGCCGCCACCGAGGGAGCCCCGGGACGGCAGCCCCCGGGCGTAGGGCGCGCTCTGCTCAGAGTCCGAGCCGGGGGCACTCGCCTTCCGCGAGCGCGACACCGACAGCCCGGGACTGACCGGCCGGCGGAGGCGAGGCTGCAGCCGGAGGGCTGAGGAGGGACCCGCGCGCGTACGGGGTCCAGAGGCGGCCGGGCGGAGCGAGGGAGCAGGTTTAGAGGGACAAAGAACTTTGCAGACGTCCCCGGCATCCTGCGCGGAGAGCGGCCGGAACGAGGTGGCCGGGACCCCGGGCAGAGCCCGTGGATGTTCTGCGCGCGGCCTGGGAGCCGCCGTCGCCGCCGCCGCCGCCGCCGCGAGAGGAGGAATGCACCGGCCGCGCCGCCACGGGGCGCGCCCGCCGCTCCTGGCGCTGCTGGCCGCGCTGCTGCTGGCTGCGCGTCGGGCCGCTGCCCAAGGTAAGAGGCGCATCCGCCGACTCCGGGGCCCGCCCGGCCCCCGGCGACCCTCCGGTCGGCCGCCCGGCGCTGGGCAGCCGGGGAGCACCGCGCCCGCCGGGGGCGGGGCGGCCGGAGACCCGTCGGGGGTCTCGCAACCGCGACTCCGGGCGCCGGGGAGGCGGGCGAGGATTTGCCCCGGGAGCCCCGCTGCGGTCCGGGGGTGCGTCCGGGGGCTTCCTCCTCGGCGCCCAGCAGCAGTTGTCAGCGCTGACAGGAAGCGCGGAGGGGTCGTGGGGCGATGGGGGCCCCTCCGAACCGTTGGTCCCCCTGTCCCCTAAAGCGCCCTAACCGGTGTTCAGACAAGTCTGCGGAGCCCCCAAGTAGCAGCCGTCCCGGAAGGCGCGGTCCAGGAGGGAGTTTGTATTTTCAGCGGTGCCTGCGAGAGCCCAGGCTGTCCGCAGACCGACCCAGACAAAAGCCCTGGCCTCCCGAGGCTCGGGCTGCCTCACAGATCCGCCGCCCCCGGCTCTCCTGCCTCCGGAGGCTCACGATGGAGGCCACAACGTGTGCGCTGCCGCCGCCGCCGCCACTTTGTGCAAAATGTGCTGTCAGAGGCGGCCTGCGGCTCCAGTGCTCTGAGCGTGCACGTGCGTGTGCGTGTATGTTACACGCAAGGGGGGAAAAGCCATCTAATGCATACTTGATTTTGGTAATCTCCAGAGACAATTGCAACAGTTAGAGAAAGACTCCACCGAAAGCCCGAGCGTCTTAGTTCGCTGCGGGAAGCTTGGATCCTTGCTGCGTCTGAGCCGGTACACAATGAGAGGGAAGAGCCCGGCTGCGCCTGTGGAGACAACCGATTCATTCTTTGGAGGTTGGAGGGGGAAAGTTGATTAAAGTCTCCGGGGTCTTGGGGCCTCACTTTTAACATGCATCCCTTGAGGGGGTGCTGGAGTCCCTGGATTCTGCCCTCCCCCACTCCCAGCCCAAACCGGTGCAGATAAATAGGTTTCTGCTCTTTTATCATGCATCTTTCATTTTTAAGTTAGCGCTGTGCTTTGGAAAAGAAAAGACTTTGGGCTATTTAGCAGTTGAGGGGAAAAGATCTGTTCACTGCTTACTTAGACCATGGCTACAGAATTAGTTTTTACTAAAATCAAGCTCATAATTTTCGTGGTAGGAACACACTCTGGAAAGAAGTTGTGTGTGAATTTTGATTTCTTAGAGTTGGGTTTGGGGAAGTGAGAACCACATTTTCTGAGAAATATTCTGAGATTGATCCCGTAGTGTGGTTGTGGTAATCTAGAGGCTCCTCCGGGTAAATAGAGCTCCTAATTGTAATTAAGATGTACATCAGCAGGGAGTGCACCTTCCTGATGAAAAATACTAATGAAATGTAAACAGCTTGGTCTCATGGATGTTTGCTTCCTTCAGGGATGCCAAACATCTGGCCCCATGCCACAACACCTGGGTGAAAAGTAAAAACTGGGCCATGCTGCCTAGTTGCCCAGCAAATTGAGGTGGAGATAATCAGGGAAGGGCTCTTAGCTTGGGTCCTTGATTAATTCGGTAATATCCTCTCTCAACTTCATTTACTTATATATAACCTTTCAACAGCGGTTGCTTTTGGATCTTGGGGGTGGGAGGGGGGAGGAGTGGACCTTTCTTTGGTCACCTGCTTTTAAATAAATGTCCATGCAATGATTTTGCTGAGTGTAAGACAATTTTATTATCAACAATCAGCCAAATTGTCTTGTTTAACTGTCTACAGACTTTTAAAATTAAAAGGAAAAAAAAAAGAGTATCGCCTATTCCAAACTCTTCAATAGTGAGCCCAAATCTGTTATTTTTGTCTTATTTGTCATCTTATAAATCCCTTTCCATTTTTGTGAATGCTTGATCTTTTCTCTGGGGACAAGTCTTCCAGTGGAACTCAGATTTACTTTCTTGTCTGATTCAGGATTCTTAAGGTAACCCAACCAGTGGCTCAAGAAATCAGCTTAAGGGGAGACAGGTTTCAGTTACTTATTAAAAAAATGCTCAGTATTTCTCCCATTATTTTATTTTTTTATTTTGTTAGCTAGGAGGAGCGAACCTTTACATTTTCTTTTTCTGGCCTATTCATTGTTGATCTCCTCCTCTACCTCCTACCTACCTAGAACTAAACCTTTCTGGGAAGCTGAAGCCATTAATACTGTGTACCCAGAGCTCAGGGCCTTAGGAACCCACCTGGGCCTTTCTCAGAATCCTGTAGATTGTGTGGTTTGCCTCTTAGAGTCAGAGGGAGGTGGCCTGCTACTGTGTTTGCTGTCATTTCATAAACCTTCCAATGCCATTTTAATAGGTGTCTGTCCTGTCTACTTTTAGAATAGGAGTCTCTTGAGGGCAATAAGACTGTCGGCTTTCCTGGTGAAAACACTGAAAGCCAAGTCAACCAGCCCCAGCTTTATTGGAGATGCCTGAAAATCCTCCCTAGGGGAGCCACACAGAGGCTTAATAGACAAAGGGTGTGGTCAAGCTGCCTCTGGCAATGTGCTGGAAATATTTAATCCTCAGTATTGATTCAGCATACCTGGTAGGCTGTTTTGCTACTCTGATGCTGGGATTATCTTTCTGATATTTACTTAGGAGTCTTGAAAAACTCAGCCTTGGTCTGTATTTTCCTTTCTCCATCTCCTGCCTGGTGAGCCCAGCCCTCAAATTAGATTTTAAAGTTTCCAAATGGTGTGTCACTCGCATCCGTTAGTATCCATGTTGGCTGTGGTTTGATGGAGACCACATACCCCATTTTGAATATTTTTGAGAAGTTTGCACAGCATCATATGTAGAACGGAATCCTTTGTAGCCTATATGTATATTGATGTAAATGTATATCTACATATAAATGACATATGTGTGTGCATCTATATAGTAAGTGGTCCATAGATTTTTGTTGAATGGAGAATAACTCTTTTGGTTGCATGTAAAATTGTGGTGTCATATTTGCTTTTCTTAGTAAAAGTGTAACATGACATACTTTCAAGGACTTTTCCTTTTCTTGCCCCATCGTTTAGTATGAAGGGAGTATAGTTGAAGTTAACAGTAGAGCTTAATGGTTATGCGCACAGGCATTGGAGTTTAACAGACGGGTTTGAATCTTCTCTGCTGCGTCCTGGGGTTGTCGACCAGTTTTTCTGAACCTTACCAGAGTGTTATGAGATTTTAAAGTGAAACTGTGTGTGTCAAGTGCTAGAGAAGAGCACCCAGCTGAGAGGGTCTTAAGTTGGGGTACCTGAAACTGAGGATATGCAACCCCCCAGAAATAATATACAAAAATCGATGTGCATTTTTGTGGTTGTATGTTTCTAGCTATAAGCTGATATTCTGAGAAAATGGCAATCCCAACAAGATAAGAACCATTGTTTTGGAGTGTTTGATGCCTGGGGCAATAAGTTGCCTTCCTGGGTAGGTTGCAAGGGCTTGAGGGTTGGTGGTAGGTCCTGGGCCTGAGTCTAGATCTGCACAATTCGTGGAGTCTCTACTTCTCCTCACTTTTGCAGTTTCCCTCCCACCAGGCCAGTTGTTATTGGGCTTAGGGGAAGCTAAAGAATGGTGCCAAGTCCTTTGACCTCAACTAAGTATGTATTTCCCTGAATCCAAGTGTTCTGAAATGCCTCTGTTTATACAATTTATTTAACAAACACTTGGGTAATCCTTACAATGGGCCAGTGACCGTTCTGAGCAATTTGCAAATATTAGCTCACCGAATCCTCACCACCAATCTATGAGGGGGCTGGCATAATTAGCTCATTTTAAGGTAGACACAGAGAGGTTAAGTGACTTTCTTCAAGGTCACATGGCTAGGAAATGGCATTGCTGGGCTTCTAAACCCTGAGTTCATGCTCTTCACTGCTGCCCTAGACAGTCTCTCCTGGTTTAAGTCTTAGAATTTACGCTATGTGTGGGCCAAAGGAGCCATTTCCCCATGTTTTGCAAGAGCAATGGGATGTTTTCTTAGCTCTATCTAGGGGTTACAAGAAATGATTGGAGACAGCCAACTTCAGTTTTTCATTCTGTGCTGGAGTTCCCTGAGCCAGTCTTGCTGCGACTCAGGGATAGACCGGAAGGTTCTTTGGTGGTCTGCACGTCTGATCAGGAGGAAGTATGCTGTTGTCCTGAACTACAACTTTGATGTGGTTTGAGGAGTGTGTCTGGCAGTTTCTTCCAACCAGCGATGAGCTGTATTTTGATGAAGTGCCTTTGCATTTGCATCTTGGTGTACAACTGGGGTTGTAGGCTGAGCGGAGTGATTTATTGGAGTACTCTTCAGTGGGAGAGCTGGCTTGCCAGCCCCATGGTCCCCATGTAGACTAGACCCTGGCAAATCCAGCCCCAGCTAGGGAACACTCAAGTCTCTGAGGCCTTCTTCTCAAACAGAAGGGCCGCAACCTGGCCTTCCCAATTCCTCTGAGGTGTGACAGGAGAAACTGTTCTGTAGACCCACGAAGAGAAAGGAATAGTCTTCTAGGAGTCTGAGAAAGTTCTCTGGAGTTGAGGGGGAGAGGACGGCGGGGGGGTGGGGTGGGGTGGGGCAAACTCTTCGAAATCCTTAACTAAATGCAGCTGCTTGTTACACGGAGCCTGACTTGCATGCCAGGAATATCTAAAAAGCTAACGAATACAAAATAAAAATAAACAGCAGTAAAAAGGCTCTCTCTTTGTTGCAGTAAGCTCGGTTGGGGTTTTCAGTTTGTTTAGGAATGGGATAATTGTGGCATCCACTTTATTTTGGTAAGGCAGTGAAACGTGGATTGATGTTATGTCATTGGGATGCTCCCACCACCTGAACTTTTTCCTTCACACCTACCCCTCCGAGCACCCAGGCAGGGACATCCACCGGCCCGAGTCTCAAACTGTTGCCCCTGAGTGAATTACACTGGAAGAGGGCAGATAATTTAATGGGATAATCTTGGCAGGGCCAGCAGATTTCACACCCCATCTCTCACTAATAGAAAGGCAGTAGAAGGCTACAACATCTTCAGATGAAAAGGTTGTATAAAAAGGCTCTGCTTAACAGTAACTGTCTGTCCATAAATAAGGTTCTGTAGAGTTTTGATCCAAAAGCTGTTATTAAATACTGATAAGCCAAGACTCATAATGTTTGGCCTCCTTACATTTCCTTTTTTTTCCCTTCCCTCCACAGAACCATAGTTTTTTTTTTTTTTTTTTAAGAGGGGGAAGGGGCTTTAAAAGATCAGCCAGTTCAAGTTGTTTATTTTCTCTAGTATTGCTATACAGAAAGGACCTTCGTTTATAGCCATTTAAAGAGGTAATGCAGAGTAACAGAAATGGAATGGGATTTGGACCCTGACAGACTAGGGTTTGAACTGGGGCGTTGCTGCCTGCTGGCTATGTGAACTTGGGCAAAGTTCTTTGGACTTCTGAGCTTCAGTTTCCTTCTCTGCAAAATGGGGATAACAGTACTGTCTGGCTTACTGGGTTTTTGTGGGAATTAAAGGGAAAAATGAACATAAGACCCCTAACCCAGTGCCATGGACCTAGTAAACACACAGTGTGCTAGCTACTGTCATTGTCAGGGCCTTGCTGGAGAAATCACAAAATTTGGCTTCACAACAATGATCATTATGCTGTAAGATATGAACCGAGACTCAGAGAGCACAGTTTTTCCAATATTTTAAGACAAGTGAGTATTTTGTTTTACAGGGAGCTTGTAGGCACTCTAGAACTGAGCAGTACCCAGGCCAGTGCTGGGGACCTAGATGGGAGATTCCACAGTTCCGTTTTGCAAGCCTTAAAACAAAGGCTTTTTTCAGAACAGCGAGCTCTTTGGGGAAGAGCAACCCCTCCCTGGTGCTTGGTGTAATTCCAGAATCCTGCAACGGGGAATGTTACATTTCAGGGACCTCCACTTGTAATCTGACCGTTTTTAGCTCCAATATCCAAATAATCTTGCTGAGCACAACTTAAAAGAGAAGGATAATGGCCGGAGGAAAGAATTCTGAGGTGCTCTGTTAGCCATTTAAAATTTCTGAGTACCAAAAAAAAAAAGTTTACGTTACCCAAAGAGAGAAGAGTAATGAAGTGTGGGAAGGGGGAGGGGAGATAAAAAGAACTTCTAAAGACCAAGCCACGGTTTGTGTTTTTAATTTTTATTTTTTAATGGTAAATCTTGTCATTCAATGCATTGCCACTAACATTTATTATATATTTATTTTCTGCAAATACGGAGTTGGTGCCCAGGAATAAGACATTACCCTCGCCCTCCAGAAGAGATGGAGAAGGGAAATGCTCACTTTTTGAAGAAACTTACTACGTGCCAGGCCTAGTTCTTTAGAGATACTAGGTTTCTATGTCCCAGCAGCCCTTTATGGTTGGACCTCTGATCCCATTTTACAGATAAGGAAATTGAGTCTCAGGCAATGTCTTGGTGAACACAAACTGTTAAGCTGTGGTGTGGCATTTGAACCTAGACGTTTGAAATAGGTATTTTGACTCTCAAGTGTATGTTATTTCCACTGTCTTTGAAGTATAATTGGGGACGCTGGATGAACAGACATATACCTCCATATGCCAACCAGCTCTCGCATGAATGAATTACAGGGAAGGCCTGTGGAAAAAGTGCTCTGGGAACACAGGGTTAGAAGACATCAGTTCTCACTCAGGGAATTGGAGAGAGAATATTAGTGTCCTTCATAGGCTTATTGTGAGGGTGCAACGGGGATAACGCGTGGAAAATGCTTAGCACCTTGCCACACACATAGTGAGCGCTCAGTGATAGTTCTGCTGTAGTTATGTAGCCAGAGGAAGGCCCGCCATGATTTATCTGCCTCAAAAGCCTGTGCTCTTAATTTTTCCTGTGTTCCTTTTCAATAGGCATGGGGTTGGAAGAGTAAGTGGCTGTGTAGTCCCTAAATGGAAAAGACAACACTAAGACAGTTTCTCTGGTATCTTTCCCACCTGTCCTAATCCAGATTTTTGGACTCAGCTCTGCTTTGGGTGGGGAAGGGGATTTGCACAGGTGTGAATTTGGAGAGAATCATGATGCCTAATCGTGAAATGTAACCCTCCTGGAGTCTGGCTAGGATCTATCATGTTCCCCATTCATTCACTGATCATACATTTTTTTCTTTTTTAAGATTTTATTTATTTATTTGGGAGGGGGGGGGGGCGGTCCAGGGGGGGGGGGGGGGGGGGGGGGGGTGCGCAGAGGGAGAGGGAGAAGCAGACTCCCTGCTCAGCAGGGAGCCTGACCACGCAGGGTTGCAGGGTTAGATCCCAGGACCCCAGGATCCTGACCTGAGCCGAAGGCTGATGCTTAACCAACTGAACCACCCAAGTGCCCCTGATCATATATTTTCTATGCACTTACTGTGAGCCGAATATTTTGCTAGTCACTAGAGATACAGGGTGAATAAGCCTAGGTCCTTGCCTTGGAGGGTTTTTCAAACGGCAGATCTCTGGCAGAGATTGCTAGCTGATCAGAAAATCTGTTTCCATCTCTTCTCAGTAACTTGGTCAGACTACACTTCCCAGTTCCCTTGTAGTTAAGTGAGGCCATGTGACTAAATATTAGCCAATGGAATGAGACTGGAAGCAATGAGTAACATAAGTAACACTTAATGGCTTGGCCCTTAAAAAACGTCCCAGGCAGGATTGCTATGATCCTGAACATGGTAACCTAGAAGTCATGTGTTGAAGATAACACAAGATAGAAACAGCCTGGAACCCTCCCTTCATCACAGAACTATAGAAGCCACCTGCCAGTCCACACTTGTTTACTTTTTATGTGAGCAAGAAATAAACTTCTATGGTAGTAAAGGCTGAGATTTCAGAGTTTTATCAGTTACAGCTGTTCATGTTACCTTAACTAACATTATATATATATATATATTTTTTTTTTATCGATGTATCTCTCCATCCTGTAGTGCAGCAGTCAGGACCAGCATTTTTAAGCAGAATATAATAGGAAATTTCAGAGTGCATTACACTAAAAAATGAGTATTGTTTTAGGAAATTTTAGCTTCACTTCTGCTATGCTGATTTGGGCTGTTATTGGGCTCATGCTCAAAAGCCTGAAAGCCACTGGCCTGGTAGAGGCAGACAAGTCAACAGCTCTGTACAACAGAGTGCAGTAGTTATGACAATAGTGGTTAAGTCCCCGTGCTATGGAGACTCCGTGAAGGAAGTGTCTAGGAAGCAGAGATGGCAAAATGGGTTCATTTTTCCAGTCGATTGGTATTGGCTGCCTGTGGAGCAGTGTTGAGAAGGATTCTGAGGTTTCTTGCAGGATCTGGGAGGGAATGCTGTGACCTGGTAGCAGCATTTGCCATGGGCTTGGGGAGGCGCAGGAGAGGCTCAGACCCAGCTCTGACCAGCTCACATGGAGTCTGGGCTCCTTGCAGTGAATTGAATCCCTTCCCAAATTATTCATGGCACATATACGATGTCTCTAGTGCTGTGCTAAGCACTGTGGGGAATCTGGGAGCACTATGACTAGCCCTTGGGGAGTTTACCTTTTAGGGGCGATAAAATAGGCACTTGTGAAATAATTATACACCCAGTGAGTACAGAGTTGGCAATTATAGATGCAAAATGCTGAGGAGGGAGAGGTCTTTCAGGAAGAAGTGGGATATGATGCAAGCCTTGAAGGATGGGGAGGATTAAGAAGGGGACAGGCGGAGAGGAGCTAGACATTCTGTAGCTGCTCCAGTCTCCATGAACCTGCCTGAGCTGTCCTGGGTTCTTAACTGGCCCTTCACCCTGGAATGAGGCTAGTTTTCATGGGATTGGAGAGTAATGGAGAAAAAAGAGGACCCTGAGGTGCCGGTTATGTTTTTTGCATATGAAGGAGGGTGGGTGGGGGAGGAGGGTTTTACTGGGAGCATGAGGACTTGCCTTTCTCTCCAAAAGAATGTCCCAGAGAGTTAAAAATGCAGTCCATTTCAGGCTGCTTGTCAAAGTCTAGGACGTCTGCTGTAGCAGTTTTGTTTTGTAGCGCAGGCTACTAAATCCCTGTCCACATTTTGCCTCCTTGATGAAAATCAAAATAGTATCATAATGATGAACACATCAAGCATCCTGTCTGCCAAGAACCATTTTATGTAGTTTAAGTATTTTAACTCCCACAGTCTTCAGGGAACCCTTTGAGGTAGGCATGAATTATTATCCCCATTTTCCAGATAAGAAAACTGAGGTACAGAGAAGGTAAGTAACCTGCTCTAGATCACAGAGCAAGTTAAGTGAGAGAACCAGAATTTGAACCCAGTTATTCTGAGTCCTGGGCTTTGTCCGTCCTTGAGCATTATGCCAACCACATGCAGCTCAGTATTTTTTTAAATCTGTCTGATGATTCAAATTCTCTGTAAGATCCCAGCCAAATAGCTGAGTCAAAATAATTATAATGAAATCCTCCATTTGTATAGAGTTTTGCAGCTTACAAAATGATTTCATGTATAATGTTATTAATTTTCCAAATAATCCAATAAAACGGGATTTCTTTCTTTCTCTTTCTCTCTTCCTTTTAAAATTAGGCACGTGAGGGGCGCCTGGGTGGCTCAGATGGTTAAGCGTCTGCCTCCAGCTCAGGTCACGATCCCAGAGTCCTGGGATCGAGCCCCACATCGGGCTCCTGGCTCAGCCGGGAGTCTGCTTCTCCCTCTCCCTCTGCCTCTCCCACTGCTCATGCTCTCTCTATGTATCTCTGTGTCTCAAATGAATAAATAAAATCTTTAAAAAAATAAATAAAATAAAATAAAATTAGGCACGTGAGGTTGGCAGCTCACCTAAGGTCACTGTAGCTGCTGGGATCTGCGGGAAACCCAGCCTCTTTGACTTCAGGCCCATAGTGCTTTTTGCTTTAAAAGACTACCTGTGTTTGGGATTCATAACTCTAAGGGACTAATACATGTCTACTTTCACTGTACTTTTACTAGCAAACAAATTACCTGATTCTCCTTAAATTAGCTATTTTTTCCAGAAATGGTTGTAAGGCATTTGTAGATGGGACCTGGAGCTAGGATTCCTGTAAACTAAGAAAATTCACTTGCTAATAGACTGAGAGAAGTTACTTACAGACCAGGAGTATCCTGAGTGGTTGATGATTGCAGCAGGGGGAAGAGCCACTGGGGAAAGGGCTTTGGCCTCAGAAGGTCTTGGTGTGAAACTGGGTTCCCTGCTTCCCTGCCAGCAAATTACTTGACCTTTCTGAGACTCACTTTCCTCACCTGTAAAATGGGAGGCACAATGGTGTTTATGGTGCTTGACAGGGTTGGGGGAGGGGGGACGGTGGGAAGCTTGTACATACCTGGGGCATGTTCCCTGTGTCCTCTCACCTATTCCTGCGACTTAAATGGAGACCAGCAAGAGGGTACTTCCTCCTTTGAGCGATGGGGCAAAATTGCTGAACCTTGTTGACCTTTATTTTATAATATAATCAATTTTATAACATAATCATCTCTGGGGCAGACCTTCCTAGCACTTGGAACTTTTAGGTTATAATTATATTAATATTTGTCAAGGACCTGACTTTCTTATGCTCTGTGAGGGTTAAACACCCTAAGGTAAAGTCAGATCCTGCTGCCCGAAATCCTAGATTTCCTTGAAAGGCTCCTTTCTGTTCTTCGTGGGAAACTGGCCCCATTTCCTGATGGGTTTAAGCGTACACCAAAGCAATTTATTCTGCTTTCTCTCTGTAAGAGAGAGTATATCCTCACCTCTTGGATTTTACTCCAACTTGGGTATTTAATAGTTTTTACATGATTTTCATACTCCCTGCAGAGAATTGGTTGTTTTTCTTTTCCCCACCTGAACTTTTGGTGTGATGAAAGTTATGGATTCCTCTGGAAGGCATGCCTTAAGAAAGTAGTGCTTAACTTAGTGGTGGCTGTTTACCTCCTCCCTTCAAAGAACTTCCAGTCCCCAAATGTTGCCTGTTTTTGAGGAGCTGTGTAGACTGCTGACAACAAGAAGCAACAGTTTTTGATGATGTTCTTAATGTACTGGTGAGTTACCTTCTTTCTCTTTATGCTGCTCACAGCCCTCTGCTCACTCACATCTGGTGTTCTTAAACTAAAGAATCAAGTGCTTTGCCTGTGGCCAGAAAATCTTCAGAGGCACAACCTGCTGGTGGGGGGGACCTCCCTGGGGACACCTGATAAAGGGCATTTCTCTTTCCCATTGAGCAAGGGAGGAATGGAGCTGAGCATGCCCAGTTTGTTCTACCCAACTCATCAGTGAGTCACTGTATCATACGGTGCAAGCTCCTGCAAGAGGTAGCTAGTAAAGGGGCAGAGAGAGTCCAGCACTTAGCACTAATTTGTTTCCCTCCCCAAGAAGTAGCACTGAGTTTGGGGAGGAAAGCATTCCCCCCTTACACTGGCTTACAACTTGATTTTTTTTTTTAAGGAGTAATTGCCAGGTTTCATGGTTGTGTTGGGGTTAAAACTATATACACAGATGAGATGGTCGAAATGTGTTATGAAGAACCCTCCCACATCTTTACCTCGGGTTTAGAAAGTTTCTCAACTAACCCAGGACGCTGGTGAAAGTGGCTTCCCCCAGACTCATAGAGTCAAATAAACACGACAGTTGGTGTCTGCTCATTGTGGGTGTAGAGGAGCGAAGGAAAGAAGGGACCTGGGAGGCAAAGATCCTTCTCGTCGAGTGATGTGTCCTGGGTAGACTACCAAGAAGTCACTGGCAATTCCATTTGGTTAAATACTTACTTAGCAACTAAAGTGGATACAGAAGAAATATATGTCAATATCCTCTCCCATAGGATGTTCATTGTTTTTGTTAGGGAGGCAAGGTTGAGACCCCCAAATGGTATGAGAATAACATTGAATCAAAGCTCTCTGTTCTGATCTTTGTTTAGGGCTCTTTTTCTGTCTTGCAGCTTTTAGAAACCGGGTACTCTAGCACCTGCCCCAGCTCCCTGGCACAGCAGGGTCACGCTGGTTTTTCTCCCCATCTCTCCTTGCCCAAATCTCATTCTTCAACCCCCAGTCTTCCACAGTCAAGAATTCACCTTCTGCCCTTCCTTGCCCTGTGCCCCCACATTCACCCGGTATTTCCAGAGAGGCCACCTAAACCACACTCACTTATTTTGACTTAGCCCAATACCTAGACTTTAATCTTTGTAATCATAGTCATCATCATTTATTGAGCATGTACGATGGGGCCTACGTCTGGCAAGACATTTTGTGTTTTGCAGCAGAATCCTATTATTTTGTCTCTCCAGAATTTTTGCCCCCTCCCCTCACTTCCTCCTTCTGCTCCTTTATCAGTTGGGAAAAAGAACTGCTTTTGCCTGTACTCCCACCTTGTTATGGGGAGAGTGCCAATTGTAACCTCTGACTCCTAGCCTCCGGGCTAACCAGAGTCCATCCCTGGGACTTAGGGGTGGCCCTCCCGGGCAGGAAAGCTAGGAGACGCCCTCGGCCACGTCTCTGCCCTGGAAAGAAGCTAGTGTGAGGGAGGGAATAACACTGATATCCAGGGCAGGCATTGCTGAGAGGTCTGGCAGTGCCCAGTGTCCTCTCCACGTCTCTGAGATTTTCTGCTCAGAGCCTGGAGACTCTGCTTTGGGTGAAGCGACCATACACACAACTTACCTTACTGATGATCACAACAAAATGAAATGGTGTCATTATTATTTTTAACCCGAAGGAAGCATTTTTAGTGCTTTTTCTCATGAGAAAATAGATGTCCAATAAGGACAAAAGCATAAATGTAGTATGAAAACAAAAATCACCCACAATCCTACCATTCAGAGATCCTCTTTGGTCATCTTTTCTATACAGGTTTATATTTATATTCATAAAAGGAAGTCATACTTTTATTCCCAAGAGAAAATTGAGGCTCAGAGATGTTAAATAACTTCTCAGATGTCCTCTAACCAGCCGCTTTCCTTTCCCTTCACTTCTTTTTAAGCAGGGACCCGATCTTAGGCCAGTTAATGACTGTCTGGTCCAGCACATTCCACTCAATAGGAAAGCACCAAGTATGTGTTGAGTGAATGCTGATTGCAGTGTGCTTGAGTGCCGCAAGGAAGGTGCGAGCAGGAAGTTTTGTAGATCCAGGAGAGAAGTGTGCACTGTTCAGAACTACTGGGAGGGTTTTCTGAAGGAGCTGGAGATGGTGAACCAATACTAATTTGTTTCTCTCCAATATGCAGTGTCCGGAGTGGTCCAAGCTGGACAGAAGGGACACCTGAGCGCCTCCTGCTGTCAGAGCTGGGCACTGCCCAAGACGTAATGACTGCATGGGAGCTGTTCTGAAAATGCAAAAGGGATCTAAGTGAAAAGGTGTCCGTGTGGATATTGCAAAGAGGGCTGGAGGGAGAGGTGCATGGTATCCAGAAGGAAATGCACTGCTGTTGGGACAGTGGGGAATCAAGTCCTAAAGAGATCAAGGAGGGAGTGAGAGGATGGGGGCACAACCAAAAATAGTACCAAGGATATGCTGACAGGACTTTCCAGCTTGTCAGTCTGTCTTCCGCCTCTCTTTGGTCTCCTCTGGAACCTTTGAATGTGGTGGCTTTTCCATGGGCTGTCCCCTCCCACAGAAACGTCCTTCCTCAACCTATCAGCTACCAGTCCTAATGCTCTGGCTCCACTGTCCTTTCCCTGACTGGCCAGACTCGATTGGGTTCCCACTTATTTTGATAGGACCCTATATTTTTAAATACTCTTCATTGTAGTTTGTAATTAAATATCTATTTGGGCAACTGTGATCTTTTTCTATCACTGGATTGGATGCTCCTTCGAGTAGGGTCTGAGTCTGGATCACAGCCAGTACAGTGCGTGGTGACCCACTGAACCGACTGTACTTACTTTTACTAAGCTTTGGTCTCACTTCCTGGAGCCTGGGATACTTCCAGCTTGCTCTGCTCTTACTATCTGGCAATTTAAAACTGCATCTTTGAACAACTGAAAATCTCAAGGCTATCTCTTCCAAAAGATGAGGAATTCAACCCCGTAAAAAGTCAATCTGGACTCAATTAAACCTGCTGTGGGCTCTGTTTGCAGGGGAGCGGTGAGCAGCTCGAGAGCTGGGCTGTTTTCCCGAGATGAAAAATCTGTGATAACTCTGAGTTCTGCTGCTATAAATTAAGGTCACTCTGCCCTTAATTGGCAACAAATTAAAATTCTCCCTTACAGTTCTCCTCTTTCTCTTCTTTCATGTACAGTATGTTTGAGAGAAGGTGTGGAAGATATTGGCCCCTTGCCACAGGGGAGAGGGCACCACGGCTGAGCCTACAGGCAGGTTTGGGCTGTGAGGGCTGCTGAGGAGAGGGGGTGGTGAGTGATTCTTCCCTGCCCTGACAACCCTTCTCCTCCCTCCTTTGGTCCTTCTGCTCTTCCCTCCCCTTTCTTTCTTCAGGAATTTTGAAAGGTCTCATTACTAGGGAAATATCCCCTGGGGAGCTATTACTCTCTCTTCTTCAGCTTAATAAGCAGAGGGGAAAAAAATTCTCTTAAGTTTTGAACTTGCAAGCAATCTGGAGGCAAATCTGGCCAGAAAGGCCTGCAAGTCTTTGCATTTCATACAACACCTCTTTTTAAATCCCTCGAACCATCTACTTCAGGCTGGGCCACCTTTCCTTCACGCAGGAGAGAGGAAAGGGAGCTTAACAAAGCTTTGGTTAGGTTTCTTGGCTGCTGAGGCCGTGGTGGGGGAGAAGAAGGTCGGGGCCTGTGTCAGTTCTTGCCCTCCCAGTGTTAGGAGGGTAGTTGGTCAGCATGTGCACTGAGTAAGGCTTCCCAGGTGCCAGGTGCTGGGCTGGGGCTACCCGCACTTCTGGTGGGAGCTCCACGGCTGGCCTTGTGGGGAGCACAACCGCTGAACAATGAGGACATGGTTACCGGTTCTGAACACGTGGGGGTTGGACTGACTGAGAGGGAATCAGGAAAGGTATCTCAGGGAGGCTTCACTGAGAGCAGGAGTCTGGGAGGCCCTCAAACAATAACCCATAATGCATTTTTTATACCATTGATCCTAATGGATGGGTTTATTTTGACAAATGAGTTAGCGAGAATCTACTGTCTGTAATGTTTGGTGCTCAACTGAGTGATAAAAAGCATTTATTTCCCAGGCCCCTCTCTGTAAACCAGCCCTTCTCAGGGAACCTCAGCTGCTCCTCCCTAGCCCAAACAACTCAGAAGGAGGCCGAGACCCTTCCATCTGAGTGCTGGAGCCTGGGGTAGGGTTCAGAACCCAAGCCAGGCCTCTGCCTCTCCAGGAAGTTGCCCTGCTCTGAGTTCTGGTGTCTCATTTCTCGTCTCTGTGGTGGGGATTATAACTCCTTCCCTGAAGATTATGGAAGATTAAAGGAGATGAAGGATGTAAAAACTCCTGGTAAACTTTCAAGTCTTATCTGAGATCCAAGGGTCAGATAGCAAGCAAGAGTTTGTCTCCATTTCTTGGTGAATGGACCCATGGGGCTTCCTTTATTCACTCCACAAATATTTATGGGTTGGCACTGTTCTAGATGCTGGGGGTGAAGCAGGAAACAAAACAAAGACCCTGCTCATGGAGAAGTCTAAAAATGAAGAAATATATGTTCTATCAGGTCACAGTAAGTGCTGAGGAAAAGGAAGCCTGGTGGAAGAACTTGTGAGGAAGGGAGTGGTGGGGTGGGGCGGGCGCCATTGTGTGGAGTGGCTGGGAAGACCCTGGGATGAAGTGACTCTTGAGCAGAGACCTGCAGGAGGTAAAGGAGTGGGCACTGTGGCTGTGGGTGGCAAGGGGAGTCCTCCAGGAGGGGCCAGCGAGTATGAAAGCCTGGAAGTGGGAGTGTGTTCTCAGTTGACAATACCACAGCGACTGCATGTGTTACCACTAGGAATGTTTGCAGAGTGCTTACTTGTATGTCCGGTGGTAGGCAAGCCTCCCCTCACAACCCCATCGGGCGGCCTGTATTATCATCCTACCTGTTCCACAGATAATGAGACTGAGGCATCAGCAGCAACAAGCTAAGCGTTCAGACGACTGGGGGAGAGGCAGCAGTGTGCATAGGAGGCGGCCCTGCACAAAGGGAAGAAGGCGTGGTTTGGAGAGAAAAAAATCTGGGTTTGGGCCATTCACCTGCTGTGTAATCTTGGGCAAGGTGCTTAACCTCTCTGGGCCTCAGCTTCCTAATTTGTAAAATGGGCTACTAAAACCTCGGAGAATGGTTACGGATATTATTAAGTGAGAAATCAGGTGAAAGGATGCTGCAAACCACATAGCACCACGAAAATGTTACTTGACTACTGTTACACCAGTTCTCCTTCGTAGCCTCTTGGAAAGACAATGAATGAGAGAGAAATGAAAGTTTGTAACTTATATAATCTCCTTTGCTCTTTCCTGACATTTTATTGTATTTTTAAAGATTTTATTTATTTATTTGAGAGAGTGAGAGAGAATGCAAGCAGGGGGAGGGGCAGAGGGAGAGGGAGAAGCAGGCTTCCTGCCGAGCAGGGAGCCCGACGCGGGGCTCGATCCCAGGACCCTGGGATTATGACCTGAGCTGAAGGCAGAAGTCCAGCTGACGGAGCCACCCAGGTGCCCCTCCTGACATTTTATTTTATGTTCGAGTCTCTGAGGGTGAGTTAACTACAGTATCCATTTGAGTTAGAAAGCATTTCTCTGCCAGATCAAAGAACCGTGAGGTATAGTTGGTGATGAGGCTTCTCGTTTCTGAAGAAATTGCTTGAGGTCCTGAAACCCCTAGTCCACCCTCTCCCCTAAGACCAGGCTCCTTGCAATCCCCAAACCTGGAATTTTATGGTAGGTTTCTCTAACTTTGCATTGGATAGGTCGTAGTTGCTCAATAACTTTTACGTAAGTGGCCCTAAATAATTGTAGCCTTTCAAATTATTCTATTAAATCTTTCATTCTCTGCATTTGTCCCAGAGTCCCATGGGATGAATGGCTAAATCCTGGGGATTTGGAGAGATGGGTGTTATTATCTGGGACTATAGAATGGGAAAACTGAGGTGATAGGACCTATCCCAAACTAGGTTTCATTTCTGCTGAGGAATACTTTGTTCCACCACCATGGGGGTGGGTCAGTAGTCACTTGTCCCATTACCTGATCGAGCACCTACTCTGTGCCAGGCCCAGTGCTAAGTGCTGGGAACGCAGTGATGCTTGTTCTTGGGAACGCCCTTCGGAGATGCTCAGGATGTATTATTTAATTTGAATGCTTGCTGCTGCCCTTCCCGGGACCTCCAGAAAATGCAGAGGTGGTAGTTGCTTCGCTGTCACTTGCTGATGACTGGCAGGCGTGCACCCATCTAGCTGGCACATCATCTGGTGCCTGTGATCGACCTGAGTCATGCAGTCTGCATTTTGCTTCCCCAGCGTGCCAGTGGCTTCCTGCGATAAGCTCCATCTTGGCTGTGATGCCGCCCTCCCCTGGGGTTGGGATAACAGCCTCCTGGGGACTGTGGCGAATCTCAGGAGAAACAGAGCCCCCAGGGGAAGAATCCTGTCCCTCCTTGTGTGCACCTAGGATTAGGCAGAGCTGCCGCTAATGCGCTTAATTAGGTAAGGACGAGGGGTGACTGCTGGGAACAGGAAGCGTGGGGGTGAACCTCCTTTCTGCCCCCAGTGAAGACCTTCCTCACTGTTACCTCTTCTTGTGGCTTGAGGGCCGCCCCCCCCCCCCGATAAAGTGAGATTAGATCAAAATAAAAATACTGGCTCTGGAGTCAGCTAAATCCATTCAGTTATCTGTGACCTTGGGCAAACCTCAAAAGCCCAGTTTCCCCATCTATAGAACTTGGGGTGCAAATCATGCCTACCCCATTACCTTTTGGTGAGGATGAACTGTGATAATACGCTCCTGGGCCACTGGCACACACTGAGTGTACATAGTAAGCATCAATAATTATGAGCTAAGATGACCATTTTACAGGTGGGCAGCTTGAGGCCCACACTGGTGTTGATCGGAATTAACCACCCAGAATTCCGTAGGGCTGGAGTCTGGAGTAGAACTCCACTCTCCCGGGCTCCAGCCTAGGCCACCAATGAGCCAACTTCCTTTTCTCACCAGTGGTGACCCTCTGTGCCCTGCTGCCTGGCCAGGAAACAGAGAAAAGGAGGGACTGAGATAGTTCAGCAGCAGATGCCAGAGGTTGAGCATCTCTTCCAGCTAGACCACTAACTGGACCACCACACCCCTTGAAGTTTATACTTTATTTCCTCATCTGTAAAATGAGGTGGCTTGACTGCCCTTCAGGCCCTAAATTTTTTTAGGTTTTTATTTTTTTAGATTTTATTTATATGAGAGAGAGAGAAAGAGAGAGGAGCAGGGGGAGGGACAGAGGGAGAGGGAGAAGCAGACTCCCCGCTGAGCAGGGAGTCCGAAGCGGGGCTCAATCCCGGGACTCGGGGACCATGACCTGAACCACCCAGGCGCCGCAAGCCCTAAATTTTTTTAAAGACACCTACTGGAGGAAGCAGAGCGCCAGACGGGAGAAGTGGAGGGAACACATTCACAGTACATACTAATAAAAACAATCCTGACTATGTGCCAGGAACTATATTGGGTACCAGGATACCCTGGGACCAGAACATCCTCCCTGTTTTCTAGGGGCTCCCCGACTAGTGGAACTGGCAGGGCAGCGGGGCGAGGGAGAGACAGATAGCCAGAAGAATTAGAATTTGTTCTGACATTTGCCGTAAGGGAAATGCCAACGGTGGGCTGTGGCTCCCCGACCCGGCCGCCCTTCGGTGGTGTGCGGCCGCCCGAGTGTGCAGAGCCATCAGCACACAGGGAGTGAATCTGAACGGTGTACTGTGGAAGGGAACTAGAGCCCCGTGTGCTGGGGAACGGGAGTCTGTGGTTGAAAGGGCAGGTTCAGGAAGCCTAGAGTGGGAGGGTTTGCCGCCAGGCCGCCGGGCCCGAGCTCCAGGGGGCTGATGGATTACATTCCTCTGGTTAGAAACCATCAGAAGCCCCACTGAGCTGGCTTCTGTGGCTTTGGAGCTTTGCTGACGTTTCCTCTTGCCAGGGGAAAAATTAGTTTCTGATTGCAGTGTTACCTTTCTGTCCTCTTGCTTTCCTAAGTGTGGCAAGAACCAAACCCAAATTATTTGCACTAAACCTGTTAATTTTAACAAAGTGGTAGAAGAGAGTAAGAATTTGGAACAGCCAAAATACTGCCCGTTTTTCTTCCCTGTGAGGTTGTGTTTTCTGACCTTCTTAAGAAAGTTCTGTTGAAAACCTGGCTCTAGGTGGCGGATGTGACAGTCAGGGACATAGTGTGGACCTACTATGTACGTGGGCCCTAGCTAAGTAATGTCATGGAACAAGCTTTCTCGAACTCTCGAGATTGTTGAGATATAGTTCAAAGCCACAGAAGCCTTTGGGAGTGATTTCTGAAAGATGGGAGGCTAAGGGAGGCTTTGAAGCTGCTCCGTATGAACACTTCGGCTGCTGAGTGCAGCTCTTTAAGCACTTTACGTGCCTGAAACGGTCTAGTGCAAAGTGTATTTGGGAACATAAAATCTCCTGCTGATACCGGGATAAAAACCCTTATCTCCTCCCTAAATATTGATTTAGAGTAATAGCTTGTTTTGAACTTTCTCTCAATAAATTGATTTTTAATTTAGAAAAATACCTCTAGGGAAAACTTAGACAGTATGGAGTTAACAGAAAGTTTTGGAGACATGGGGTAGCTGATTAGGAGGGTGTCTTTAAAGGAATGAAAAAGGGAGGAAAAAGGTGAAGGCATTTCTGTAATCAGAAGAGTCCTCTTTCCCCCGATTGCATAATCCATCAACACATATTATTTTGAGTATCTTGTTTCAAGACCCTAGCTGGACACTGAGGAAGAGACTATGATTTAGCCCCTGTGCCCTGGGGGAGATGTATGTGTGTGTATTTATATGTGTGTGTGTGTGTGTGTGTGTATTGTCTTTGATGGGAAAGGAAAATGAGATTTTTTTTCCAGAAACTTTTTTCTTTTGGAGAGAAAGGACAACATCAGGGTATAGAAGAAAGAACTCTGGACTAAAAGTCAACAAACTTGAATTCATCTTCTAGCCCTGCCTCTAACCAGCTGTGTGGCACCGGACAAGACATCTGCCTTCTCTGATCTTCAAGTTCTCTTACACAAAGCAATGGGGCTGGATCCCACTCTGTGGACCAGCAGCATAAATATCTCCTGAGAGATTGTTCCAAACGCAGAGTCTAAGGCTCCTCTCCAGACCTATTGGATTAGAATCTGCATTTTAACAAGATCCTCAGGTGATCTGTATGCAAATTCAAGTTGAATAAGCATTGTTTTAAAGAAGATTCCTGTACTCTAATGTTTTGTGCTTTTTTCCTATATATTATAAAATTTATCTAAGACTGGGCTGTGCTTTCTTACCCTTCAAATGTTTGTACTTTGTGAGAAAAAAGATTTAAAGGCAGAGACATGCACAAATAGTTACACACTCAGCTCCAAATGCCATATATACTTATTTTTCCTTTTGCCTTGCGTTTGAGGTCTTGGCGGTATGCTAAGGGCAGCTGTAAGAGCGAAGAGGAGGAGGTGGGAAGTCTAGGTGACTGAAGGGGGACATGGCAGTGGATTAGGACCTACTGAGCCGGCAGGTGGCACAGAGCAGTGGGTCCCCAGCTCAGGTCCTTGGAATCATCACGAGGGTTTTGAGGATCAAACAGTATCAGTGATTGTAAAGCCATGTTTTATATTTTTCATGTATCTATGAATATTGCTTTGATGGACTGAATAAAAATTCAAAGAGACTTTTTGATATTCTGTATTTTCCCACTTGATGGAGGTTAAGTGTTAAACCTTTTAGATGGGAGGGGGGTCGATAATCATTTTTTGCTATAAAAGGCATCTTCTTACTTGAAACCGCTGGGAACCATTGGAATTAATAATGATACTGATGATCATAACTAACAAATATTGAGAACTTTCTAGACACCAGACACTGTGCCTTACAAGGAAGGACTTTAGGTATCTACCAATCAGTTTATAGATATGGAAACCGAGGCTCAGAACAGTGAAGTGACTTGCTCTGAGTCACACCTTGAGGGAGTGATTGGGAGCCAGGACTAGCGCCCAGGTGTCCTGGCTGTCAGCTGGTTTTTTATCTGCTGAGCCAGACTTTGTGGTTTGTTTATCTGTGCTCCAGGGGAGCAGAGGTGGGATCAGTGAACGGAGAGGAAGAAGTTTTCCTCTGTTCCTGCCATGGGAGTGCCAGAATGCCAGAATTGTGAGGACCTCATGGGCATCTGGTCTCTGGGCCAATCACTATATTTACAGGTGAGCACACCTGGCCCAGCAAGGGAAAGGAACTCGTCGAAGGTCAGTTAGTTGGGTTTGCTTGCGTGTTTTGGTCTTTCTGTACCTGAAGTTCAGCTCTTGATAGGTATATTTTTTCCCAAGAGGAGTGCGTGAGTGAAGCAAGGCCTTCTGTGAAAGCAAATGAACATGGTTTCTAATAATCTCAAGATTTGTAAAGATTTCTATATCTTTAGAAAGGATTTAGCATAATCACTTGTAATTATAAGCATTCAAATTCTTACTGTAATTTGTTGTTTCTTATTGTTATTATCATTTTGTTTTTACCAAGCTGTGCATATTCAATTTAGGAAGAGTTTTGTGTTTTTAAATCAGGCTGCCTGGGTGGCACAGTCAGTTAAGCGTCTGACTCTTGGTTTCCGCTCAGGTCATGATCTCAGGGTCGTGGGATCGAGCCCCACATCGGGCTCCCCGCTCAGTGGGGAGTCTGCTTGGGATTCTCTCTCTCCTTCAGTCTCTTTCTCTGCAGTCTCTTTCTCTCTAATAAATAAAGAAATCTTAAAAAACAAAGTTGGAAGGATTGTAGCCTTGACTGCCGCCTCATCCGCCCACCATGTTCTCTATCTTAAAGATAACCTTTGAGAGGACAGACTTCCAAATTCCTTGTCACTGAATACAGTACCACATAATCATTGGAAACCATATAATGGAAAGGGAGAAAGTTAGCACTGGCCATTGGGGCAGCTTCATCTGTGTGAAGAGCTCACAACTTACCACTGACTCTCATCGACCTGAGAAGCAGTCTCCTAGGCTGTAGATCTCCTGATTCTCAGGAAATAAGAATAGAAGAATCATTCTCCAGGAAGCAGTCAGCACCTTTCTGGGCCACATACAATGGTTACCAATCCAGGGAAGTAGGACCTGGGTTAGAATCAGCGTCAGCTTCATAGGTGTGCAGCCTGTGAAGCTGAACAGGGCCCCTGTGTCCAGGCTCAGCTGTGGGTTTAATGCTCTGCTGTTGCTGTCCTGAAATTCTTAATATTTTGAACAACGGGACCTGCATTTTTATTTTGTACTGGGTTCTGCCATTTGTGTAGCCAGTCTTTGTTAGAATAATTCAGAATCAGGACCAAGGGCCGCTGAGGAACCAGTCAGTGGGGACTGCAGCCTTTTGGGGAAGGAGGAGGAGAAGGAAGAGGAGGAGAAGAAGGAAGAGGAGGAGGAGGAGAAAGAGGAGGAGGCAGCCACCACAGGCCTGACACCTTGTGGTGGTTTCCAGTATTGTGTGTGGACTGAGACTGGCAGCCTGAGGTCACTTGTCATAGGAAGGAGAGAAGGGGGGATCTCTCTCTGTCCTGTTTCTTTGCCTTGTGATTATAGACAACTCACTCTCTGCATTCTTCTCTGCATCCCTAGCCCCACTCACACATAATACCCAGAACACAGTAGGTCCTTAACATGGTGTGGCTGTTGACTTTATTGCTGTCCTGTGGTGGTGCATCATCACTAGTTAGCTTTGAAAAAGTGGATGAACCTCTTTGTGGTGAACTCATTAGAACCTTGTCTGTCTCCAGCGCCATCACCATACCTCCCATCTGGACTCTTCAGGTGCCTTACACTAATTTCCTTGCCAGGAATCTCTTCCTCATATTAACCCAACTAGCTGGATTCACTGTCCCGGATCCATCACTTACCAGCCATGTGACCTACACACACTTCCTTAATATTTCTGAGTCTCAGTTGCCTCATCTCTAGAAAGGGGATGATCATGTCTATCTTGAAGCGTTGTTAGGAAAATTAGAGATAATATTTGTAAAGCCCTGGAAATAATAGTGACTGATGCATAATAGGTGGTCAGTAAAGAGTATTTTTTCTACTTATTAAATTACAAGATTATATGTGTGATATATGAATGATATACGAGCAGCTTTCATCGTGTCATTTCCCTTCCTCAGAAAAATCTTCAATGGCTCCCCATTGCCCATGGCTGTGGAGGGTCAAGGCTCTCATGTTCTAGCCACAGTCTACATTGCTTAACTTTTTCCCAATAGTGTTTTCAAAACTTGCAGAATGCTAGTGTGGTTGGGGTTTTTACTCTTTCTGTATCTTGTTTCCCAAGGGCATTGGGAACTCCTTGGCAGTGGAATTCTATGTCACCCCTTGACTGCCCAGGAGAGTGCCTGGCTTGCAGTGTGTGTGTGTGGTTGTCTATTGCTAACCACAGTGTATTTCAGGAATATAGTGCAACTTTGCTTGTTTTCCATGTGTTTATACCTCTTAGCCCCTTCAGAATGGAAAAGGATTATGGTTTTGCATTTGAATCAAGAGGAAAAAAACAACCATCCTTCCTTTCCTCTGTGTGTGTGTGTGTGTGTGTTTCCTAAACAGCCACTGTTGCTCTCTATTGGGATTGTTTACATGTTTGTCTCCCCTCTGGACTGTGAGCTCTGGGTGGGGAGGAATGGTGTTTAATTCTCCTTCCTAGCTTCAGTGTCCAGCCACTGAGTGTGGTACAAATAAGAGGTATTCATTAAATATTGGTAAAATCAATGAATATTGGAAAGCCCAAATTTTTATGGCAGAAGTGGGAGCCGCCTTTTTACTGGAAAAACATTGTTTATTAGATCTGTATGGATCATTTAGAAAATATGCAGTTGGATATTTTTTATAGTCAAAGAAGAAAATCAGTATAAAATGCTTAATTAAAAGCAGAAGCTAACATTTCCCCTTGTAATGAAGGCAGGATCATGAGTATTTTCCTTTTCTCAGCCCAGGAGATGGGAAGGCAGCCAGACTCAAAAGACGGGGATGCTGTGCAGACAGATAAGAAGGTTTGACATTAGGAGGAATGGGTCTGGGTATTACCCTGGTTTCATGTTTGCTACAACATTTCTCCACATGGATGTTGAAAATGCAGTGTTAACTCCTTTAAGGTATTCCAAACCTTTGTCAACTCCTTTATGATGTTACGCTCGTTACCTATGAAATTACCATTTGTTTGTGAACTTACTATAATGGCATATTTTTGGGAGTAGGTTCTGGATTTGAGGTTAAAAGCCCCAAGAAGTGGGACACCTGGGTGGCTCAGTCGGTTAAGTGTCTGCCTTCAGCTCAGGTCATGATTCAGGGTCCTGGGATCAAGTCCCGCATCAGGCTCCCTGCTCAGCAGGGAGCCTGCTTCTCCCTCTGCCCCTCTCCCTGCTTGTGCTCTCTCTCTCTGACAAATAAATAATAAAGTCTTTAAAAAAAAAAAAAAAAGCCCCAAGAGGTGTGGGTCTTTTTCTTGTTCTTCTTGGTGCTCCGGTGCCTGTCCAGCCATGAGATACCTGGAGCTCTTACCCACATATACCTGTCCTGGGTGTCAGAGGCTGGTGAGGACCAGGAGCTGGGGAGGCGAAGAGGGTAATGATGTTCTGAATGACCTCTGCCACCTGGAGGAAACTGGGCCCTCTGAGAAGGACAATGAGTGCATGTGCTCTAGGTCAGGACATCGCTACTCAAACTGTGATCTGAGGACCAAACACATCAGCGTCACGTGGAAACTGGTTAGAGATGCAGAATCTTAGATGCCTTCCAGACCTATTGAACCAAACTCTGTCAATTTTTTGCCAAGATTCCCAGGTGACTCATCTGCACAGTAATGTTTGAGAAGCTCTGCTCTGATGAGAAGGTCTTTGTCATCCTTGAGGCTTGATAGTCTGGATTTTTGTAATTCTGGGATGTAGCATGATCCTTGATTCCAGAACAGCCTTGAATCCCAGAACTGCCACCATGGAATTATTATGTGGCCCTTTTTAGTCTTAGAGTTTTCCATCTATGGAATGTATACATTGAGTGTTTTGCTGGTTTTGTGTGTGTGCATTAAATGAAATAATGTAATGCTCTTAGCATATAGAAGGAACTTAATAAATACTTTTTACTTGTTGCTGACATTATTATTATTTTATCTGAGCCCTAGCACAGACAGTTCAACTATTTATTATGATGGGAGAATTGCTGTGCTATTATTACTAAGATGTAATTTTGCATTAACTTTATGTCTTTTGTGTGAATTAATAAGTGGCCTTAAAGAATCACTGGCTCCTGAAGTGTTCCCCTTTCTACCTGTTTTTGTATTTTCTGATCTTAATATGGACATAGGTGTTATGGGGCCCTATTTATGGCCCTCATCTATTTTTAAAATATGACTGAGTCACTTACATTTTCTTTTTTTTTTAAGATTTTATTTTTATTTATTTATCTGAGAAAGAGGTTGTGAGCACACAAGTTGGGGGGGAGGGGCAGAGGAAGAAGGACAAGCAGACTCCTCGCTGAGCAAGGACCCGATCCCAGGACCCTGAGATCATGACCTGAGCTGAAGGTAGCTGCTTAACTGACTGAGCCACCCAGGCGCCCCTATATTTTCTTTTTGTGGTTCTTTCTCTCCCTTCATTCTGATGATAATGATTAAGCAAAAGCTTTATTATCTAGCAATGGTTAGGCAGTTAATGAAAGAGGTCAGTTAAAGCAGGGAGTGAAGAGATAGTGAGGAAAGAAAGTCAGACCTCTTCTTTAACTTTAAATGCCTAGATGTCCATTCATTTAATCTCATGGTTTAGGGCCAAGGCTTTTCCTTTGAGCCCGGGTCTGATATTTGGTGATCCTTATCCTTCACGTTCACACCTTACTTCTAATACATCTTCTGTGATGTCCAGTTTGGGTTTTTGTAAAGTGGATGAGAAACTTAAAGATACATGTAAAACAATCCAAATGGAGAATTCTTTGTACAGTTGAAGTCATAATTACAAAAACCTCCAAACAAACCTGTGTAATGAGCATTGGGACCAAACTCTACCGATTCTCGATTCCCATTAGAATAAAACTCCAGAGCGTGTGAGGATGAGATGTGAACGGAAGAGCAAGGCTGGTCCAGGAGCGTCCACAGACAGCAGGCTGATGCTTTACAGAGGCAGCCCCGGGGGGCTTGACTAACCCAGGGTGCCAGTTGTGTGGAGGTTGCTTAAAAACTTCTACTTCTTTCTATTTGGAGCATGCTACTTTACAGTTATTGAGGCACTTTCAAGTGGATTATCCTGTTTAATGTTTTACAACACTTTTGTGAAATAGGCAAGGCAAGAACTTAGAGATGAGAAAATGGAGGTTCATGGGAAGTTGAAAGGTGTGACCATGAGTAAATAATTTTACTTGAGGATGAGTTGGGAATACAATTCTGATTTTTCAGAGTCATAAGCCAGATCTTGATTCTTCTGTATTGCCTCTTTTCGTGCAGTTTTGAAAGCAGAGATGGGGCTCTGGCTATAGATAATTACCGTTTTCTTACAGCATTATCTTAATGCTGTAGAGTGTATCAGTAATAGTAACATACTGTGTATCGCAGTGTTAGATAATAATCATCTCTAGCAACTTAGATAAAAGCAAATAAATAAACAAAACCCCTCTGGACCAGTGTGGCCCCCCCAAAATTACAATGGGAGCCATACACATAATTTTAAATTTTCTGGTAGCCACATTAAAAAAGTAAAAGGGAACAAATGAAATTGTTTTATAGTATATTTTCTTTAATCCAATATGTCCAAAATATCATTTCAACATATAATCAATATAAAAATTATTAATGAGATATTTTGCATTCTTCTTTTTAAACTAAGTCTTCAAAGTCAGGTGTGTGTTTTACATTTATAGAGCAGCTCAGTTTGGGACTTGCCACATTTCAGGTGCTCAGTAGCCATATACATGAGCAGCACGCCTGGAAACTTTGAGGAAAATAATTGTAACAAATGCAGGAATGGGAGCACGTTTGAGATCAAAACCTCTAATACCTTAGGGCAATTTAATGTAGAGACAGTTTTGTAGATTTCAGTGGCTCATAATGCCCTAAGTAATTAAAAATGAGATTAAATGATTTACATTGTACTGTAATTAACAGACAGAGTTCTATGTGAAATGTATATTTTCAGAAAACTCCATCAAATTGTTTTTTGAATAAAAGGGTTGACCTATGACCCAGCAGTTGTACTCCTGTACATTTGTCCCAGAGATATAAAAACTTATGTCCACACAAAGTTGGAAGTGATCCAAATGTCCCTTAATGGACGAATGGTTAAACGAGCTGCAGTATGGTTAAACGAGTCCATACCGTGGAATATTACTCAATAGTAGAAGAAATGAATGATTGCTACATGCATCAACTTGGAAGGATCTCAAGGGAATTATGCAGAATGAACAAAAACAAATCTCAAAAAAGACATTTATATAACATTTTCAAAATAAAATTATAGGAATGGAGAACAGATTGATGGTTACCTGGTGTTAGGGCCTGGGGGGGGGGGTCGGGGGGGCCCTAGCGGGGCGGGGGATGGTTGTGACTACAAAATGGTAGCACAAGGGACCCTGTGGTGATGGAACCATTTTGTTTTGTTTTGTTTTGTTTTTTTTAAAGATTTTTTATTTATTTATCTGAGAGAGAGAATGGGAGACAGAGAGCACGAGAGGGAGGAGGGTCAGAGGGAGAAGCAGACTCCCCGCCGAGCAGGGAGCGCGATGCGGGACTCGATCCCGGGACTCCGGGATCATGACCTGAGCCGAAGGCAGTCGCTTAACCAACTGAGCCACCCAGGCGCCCAATGATGGAACCATTTTGTATCGTGATGACGATGGTGGTTACGTGAATCTACATGTGATAAAACTGCACAGACCATAGACGCACCTCACGAATGAGTGCAAATGAGTAAAACCGGTAAAATCTCAGGTCCCTGGATGTACCGAAGTCAGTTTCCTGATTTTTCTGTTGTATTATAGTGAGGTGAGAAGTCATCACTGGGGAAACTGAGGAAAGAGACCTCTCTGTACTATTTTTGCAACTTCCTCTGAATCTATGATTATTTCAAATTTTAAAAAAAAGTTTGGTGCTTGAACAGCTGTTCTATTATTTGGAAAGCCTCTTGCCCAGAATTCCTAGTGAAGCTGAATAAATAAAGATGAAGTACATAGTCCTTTGTTCAGGACTGTCTTTTCTGTGCACTTGGTGCTGGACTCATGTCAGTGCAGTAGGGGGAATGGTCGTGGCCTGGCTGCACACTCTCCCCACGTAAAGACGCACCCCTGTACTGGTCACTCCCAAGGGCACTCTTCCGGTTGTCTCGCGGTCACTGCAGGAGAGTGCTCATCCTGAGGCGCCCTGACCAGTCTGTACACCTGAGTGTCCCCTGAGGTGCCATTCTGCTGTGTGACCCCACCTTGGCAATGCCAGAGACACAGTGTTTTGGCAGCCTGAACTCGCTCTGCACGTTTCCATATTAATGTGTCACTGGCTTTCAGCACTTGCCTCTCAGTAATGCAGTTAGTCCCTGGTGAGCATTCCATAGCCAGACGAACTTTAATCCCTGAATGCTCTGAAAGGGAGGGTTCTTTTTCCTCTTTTGAAGATTCTGCTCCCCTATAAGTGCATGATTTAATTAATGGATGAAAGAGGAGGGCCCAAACTGAGCCAGAAAGGAGTCAGCAGCATTGCCACCCACCTGCAGACACACAGTAAGATAAAAGTAGCATCTGACCTGGGAGGGGAAGGACCGAGGAGGGAGAGGACAGGCTTTGCCACCATTGAAGCCCACACTTGGGAAGCCTATGTTCCAGGACCAGCTCAATCACTGACTAAGTGTGACCTTGAAGCTCAGTTTCCGTGGGATTCTTTCTTTTCATCCTTTTAAGATGGAGATGAGATTATAGAGTCTTCCTACCTCCTGATATGGGTAGATAACAGAATGAGGAAGGGGGCAAGTCCACTGCAAAGGCTAAGACGCCCTCCAGTGCAATTCTTTTTTTTTAAGATTTTATTTATTTATTTGACAGAGAGAGAGACAGCCAGAGAGGGAACACAAGCAGGGGGAGTGGGAGAGGGAGAAGCAGTCTTCCCGCTGAGCTGGGAGCCCAATGTGGGGCTCGATCCCAGGACCCTGGGATCGTGACCTGAACAGAAGGCAGACGCTTAATGACTGGGCCACCCAGGTGCCCCCCTCCAGTGCAATTTTTGACAATTGCTAGTAACGCATTATCTAGAATGAAACTACCAAGCCAGTTAAGAGAGGAAGGATGGGAAAATGCAGAACCTTGTTCTTGTTCTTTAAAGAAAAGCAAAAAAGGTGCTCACTTAGTAAGTAGTCTGACTTGTCTTATCATGATAATAATAAAATTAGAGTAGTGATCATTTATCCATAGGGGCATTTCCCAAAGCGTGAGACACTCCATTAAAACACGTGCTCGTTGGCTATCTGAATAGGGCACATCATACTGCCCTTTGGAGATTTAGAATGAATGTACTAATGGTTCTGCAAAGCCCTGCAACCAAGAGAGCTGTTTGACTTTGTTGAGTCCAGTAATTCCTCAGTTTATTCTCCATGGACCTCCCTGCTTCCTGTCCCCCCTCCCTGCCCCCGACTTTCTCTTAATTTTTACATACCTGGGTTAAATTCCCTGGAAATATTATGTGGCTCAGCAACGTGTTGAACTGAGTTCTTGCAGATTTTGTCATTAACTTGTTTGTGTTTTTCAGATGGTATAAATTTTATAAATAATTTAGTTTTTCTTTTTTTGCTTTGGCTTCCAGGAAGCTCAGGGGAAATTCATAACTCAGGTTAGCTTCCATTTTAGGACGTTGTGACTTTCCTATCTTTGAACTATGTTTTTCCCTGTCTTGTTGATAGACTTACTGGCTCTGACTTAAAAATACTTATTATTACGTTGTTCACTGTGTCATAAGCCACTTGGAATTCTCTCTGGGTTGAGGTGGGGTATGGATATAGATAAAGAAACAACAAACTAATAATAACATAAATAATAAAATGCAGTCTTTACTAAGGGACTGTTATTTGTCAGGCACTGTACCGGGTCCTTTGCATGAATTATTTATTTCTTCTTCACTTGACCAAGGTGTTCCTCGCTTTTATCCTAGGAAGTTTCAGATCTCAGGGTTCCAATTTAGATTCTCAGAATTTTACACCTGGGAGTGACTTTTTGAGAGCATCTGACGTTAAGAAATAACCTTGAGGGAGGTGAAAGTCTAAACCATCCAGGACAGACGGTCTTCTGAAACTCTCCGTGGCAACTGCAGCTAATCTCTCCCCTTCGGCCACTTCTGGGAAAATTGCTTTAGGGAAATGCTGTTTTAACTAGGACCATGAAATCATTAATGATGGGCAAGCTGGGGGCTTGGGGGGCTTCTGTTTGGAATGTAAGGATTCAATGCCTGTCTCTCAGGGGGGGGGGGGGGGGGGAACCGCAGCTGTGTGCTGGGATAATCGAGGACAATTTCTGCCTGATGAAAGAAGAGGGCATATCTTCCTCTACCCAACTGGGCTTACCTAGCAGGGCTCTCTCACATGCTGAGCTGGTGCCACGGTTGGTCCTCTAGCGACTCTGCCTTTACCTATCCCAACATCTCGTCTAAGATCCGACCTGCAGGCATGAGTCAACTGATGCCGTTCTTCCCCATCCAGAGCCATCTGTGGCCGTCGCAGGCTTCGAGAGCTTTCCATCACTTGGCACTGGGCTTCAACAGTTCCTCACTGTGTCATCTTTCCATGCATGCGTCCCCTCTTGTCTCCTTGACTAGACTGGGCATTCCCGAGAGCAGGAACGATGCTATATCCATGGTTGTTTCTCAAGTCCCAGTTCAGTAGGGGGCACATATTGGTCCCAAGGGGAGTATTTACTGTTCCTACTGATTGGCATCGACAAACATTTGCTCCACATCAATAGAGTGCAGGGCTCTGAACTGGTCTCTGGTGATACAAAGGTGCTTGCACACTTTTCAGTTTGTACTAATAACTCTGAGTTCCATGAGAGGAAGGACTAGGATTTATTCACCTCTATCCTTAATACCCAGCATAGTGCCTAGCATGTAGAAGTGTGGCTACTTTTTCTTCCCAATGTTTGCTATCCTTCTCCTCCTCCTCCTCCTCCAATTCCCCCTCCTCCCCCTTCCATAGTAATAGGAGCTTTCACTGGGCACATTTCCCAGCCTTTCTTGCAGCTGAATATGGTCATGTGACCAGGTTCTGGCTAAAGGGATGTGAACAGAGGAAATATAGTTAACTTCTGAGTTCTGCTCTTAGAAGGAAAGGAGTGGGCCATCTCTTTCTCTTTTTTCTGTCTTGGGCTGGAGTGCATGTGGGCCAACTTCAAATCTATGAATAAAGGTAATGCTTTCAAAATAGCAGAGCGATGAGATGGAAGGGTCCTGAGCTGAGCTGTCATTGTAGCCCTGGACTGAATATCTGTACTTTTTATCTGGAAGAGAATGTATACGTGAAAGAGAAATAAACTTCTGTCTTGCTTTAGCTTATTTTGTAACTTTGGGTTTCTTGTTACAGCAGCCTAGTTTGTATTCTGATTAATTCAGTAATTAATAGTTCGTATTCTGATTAATCTGGTAATTCCCTGTTTAGTAAATGTCTGTTGAATGAATGAATGAATATCTGCCGTACCTTATTGTCTTATAATTTTAGCAGTAGACAGTGCACACATTTATACTGGGGAAAAATAGTCTCTCAAGTGACTTTCATCTACATTTCACTGGCCAGGACTATGTCAGATGTGTTTCTCTAGCTGCAGATGAGGCTGTGAATTTGAATTTCATTTTCTAATCTCCATAGTTGAAGAAGGCAGAAAAGGGGGCAGTTAACGGGAGGAACGAGTGAACCAATCTATAGTACCTATCAGTTACAAGATTAGCTTTGACTTACATTGTTTAGAATTACAGGGTTTTACATTTTTTTTTTTAAATTAAAAAAAGACTGTAAGCTACCTAATCTGAGTATTGCCAAGAAGAGATACAGTTCTTATCCCAGATGAACCAGATTCTGGAAAGATAAGATGTCTTCAAAAGAATATAGATAATTATCAGTAGGGACCCTGGGGCTAGATGTAGTCATCTTGTCATACAACTTGATTCATGGCCACCTGGAACTGACTACAAAGGGATAGTGATGCTGAGGCCACCTGCTACATTCAGTGTCTTAAATACTTCTTTGGGGCCATAGCCAGTCCCAGATAAGGTATGGCCATCCCCGAATCTGCAGGTGAGCTGGAAAAGATAGTATCAAGGAGAGTCAGAAACATTCAGCAGACACTTAATAAGCTCTTCTGCATACCAGCCAAGCTGGGTAAGAAATAAGCTGTCTCTCTGCCATTAAGAGGGAGATGGAGAGGCAAACTCGTGAGTACTCTACAGTGGATGAACGTCATATAAGTATCTAAAATACTTTTAGTATTGGGAACGAAGTGTCTAAAATAAGTATTGGGAACGAAGGGAAAAAGACAAAGTCTTCCAGAAAGAATAGCAGGAGGTGCCTGGAGCTGAAATCTCTCTCAACACTCTCAAATACCCAGTCTGCTTTCAAATTTTGTTTGTACAAACATCTTTTCTGTCCTATACGCATTGTGGGAAATGAGAGTTTCAAAGAAGTCTAGAATTGAGGCACCATCCTCCTCCCTGTCTAGGGCCGGCCCTTCAGAAAATCTGAGTCCACTTACAGTATGACCCCTGAGCAGGGGAGCCAGGGAAGAGCCAAGTTCCATCAAATGAATTTTTCTCCTTTGACTAAAGAAAGTTGCTTCTGAGTATACTTCATTTTAGGTGGATATGGAAGCCTGAAAATACCTGTGTAAGAAACTCTTGATAAACGAATCATCTGTTATACTTTTCCAAAGACAAGAATACATTGGACATTTAACTTTTTAGATTTTGAGTTTTCTTAAAGCAAGGCATATGAGAAGTTCAAAGAAGGTGCTCTGAGATGCTGACAAAGGAGGTACACAGAGTTCAGTTCTGGTTAACTCATCGTACCAGGACAAATTACATAAAACAAAGAAAACTCATCAATGGTTTAACTCACCAACCCTTGGATTCCAGTGCTATGAACAGACTGGATGCAGGCAGCTTGCCCAGGTTCAGTGGAGTTTAAAGTCCAGGTGTTTGTATAGGGGGAGGAGAAGCATACAAAATGTACTCAGGAAAAATGTATTCAATTAAGAAAAGAGAAACCCATTTGGAGAATTTAGTGCATATGTTCATTTTATAGGTATGTTGGGAAATTATCAGTAGGTCAATGGATTTGGTCATAAAGCCTTTTTGGTTGATTTGAGGGAAGAATGTCCTTTTTGGAAAGTGGCCAGAGGAGTCAAGAGATATTTTGGGAACATTCTAAAACATTCTCTTTTCTCCCTTTTGTTGATGGCTTCCCAGTTTTCTGGCCCTGAAACTTTTATATGCATTAGGAAATCACATAGAAGTAGAAGGCACACTTTACTTCTTTATTTAACCATGTGTGCAGATGCAGTGCTGAGATGAAAAGACACAGTTCCAGCCTTTAAAGAACTCAGAGGTGGGTGGGGACACACACATATAATCTAAGTCATGTAATGTAGTGTGATAAGTGGTATAAAGTGTTGCAGTTTTGGAGAAGAAGGATCGATCAATTGTTTGGAGGACATCAGAGAAGCCTTCACAAGAAAGATGGAGTTTGTGCTGGATGTTGAAGGGTCTTGAAGGTGATTGCCTGGAAAAAGAGGAGAAAAAGGCAGACCAGGTGGAGGGATCTGCATGTGCCAAGGCACAGAGGTGTGAAACAGATGCTGTCCTTCGGAGCACGGCTGGGAGGTCTGTTAGCTGGAGCAAGGGTTTTGGGAGGCCCATGGAGGGTGTTTTGGGAAATAATGCTGGACTACAAATGGCTTGATATTTTAGCCTAGGGAATCTAATCGTAATCTTTTGGGAATTAAATAGTCTTTCTGTAGGCAAATGACTAAGTGATAGAGAAATATATTATGTTTGTCAAAAAAGCCAAACCTCCCGAGTGTGGACCCCAGGGACTCGTATGTATTGTCTGGTCTCTTCTTGGTTCCAGTGGGGTGCTAGAAACCTGAATTGTGTCTGAAAACTGACGCTAAAGGACACAGGAAGTGCTGAGAGGCTACAGAACCAATCAATTCACAAAATTGTGGGATCGAGGTTAATGTATAATTTGCTGTAACTTGGGTGAATATAGAGTAGGGAGAGTGGCAAGAAGGTAAGTTCATGCTCATCTATTAATCATGTGCTCTGAGCACCTTTTCCTTTAAAGAGGCCTGGGCACAGAAAGAAATGAGCATCCCTTCATGTCGGGCAATGCCTGAAAAGGTCAGATTAGGAGTGGCCAGGAGCTGAGTTCTTGTGGCTGGAGAATCCCTAAATGGACGGAAGTGAATGATCAGTGCTCCTAAAACTGTCATATAGGCAATAATTGTGAGAAATTGGTCCAGGTGTTTAGGTTACTCTTTTTTTTTTTTTTTTTTAAATATTTTCTTTATTTATTTGAGAGAGAGCATGAGCACAACTGGGGGCGGAGGGGGAGGGGCTGAGGGAGAGGGAGAAGCAGACTTCCCTCTGAGTAGGGAGCCCCATATGGAACTTGATCCCAGGTCACAACCTGAGCCCAACGCAGACGCTTAACCTACTGAGCCACCCAGGCGCCCCTAGGTTACTCTTTAAATCAAGATTTCTTGTCTCCTCAGAGTCAGTTGTCACAAAATGCCATTTTGCCAAGGGGAGCCATGTGGCCTATCTTTTTGCCAAAATCCTGTAGGCTTCTGTGGGCAAGCTGCTTTTGGTAGACTTTCCAGGGGAACCCCTCCTTCCATCTTTCTTCTTTCTGGAAAGGGACAGTGGAGTACAACAGGAAGGACCCTGGTCTTTGAGACTGGAGGCTTTTCTAACTCTTGTTCTGCTAAATACCTGGTGACTAGGGACACAAAATGGCACTACTTTTCTCTGGGCCCCAGTCTCTTCATTTGTGAGGTAAGGATAGTGGAGACTCAAGATTTTTTTTTTTTTTAGGACTTTACAAGCTAAGGTTCTACCTGGCTTCATGTCCCATTTTAGCTTCTCCCTCTGTACTCATGGAGTGACATATGATCTAGAAGGGTCTGGGCGGCTCAGGTTGTTGGTATGAGAAGAGCTGTCTTATCTTTGGCTCTGCCTACTCAGGTCCAGGTTGGAATCATTTCCAATAAATAAAGAAGGCCTTTGGGAAATAAAACTATACTCTTAGATTAGGACCTGGCAAACTAAGGTCTCCAGGCCAAATCTGGCCTGTGGCTTGTTTTTATAAATAAAGTTTTACTGTAATACACCCAAATACATTCATTTACAGGTTGTCTATGGGGGCTTCTGTTCTACCATGCCAGACTTAAGTAGCTGAGACAAAAGCTGTAGGGCCTGCAAAGGTTAAAATCTTTATTATCTGGCCTTTTATAGATGCATTTCCTGGTTCCTATTCTGGATCATAAGCTTGAGGAGGGCTGGGGACATGGCAAGTGCTCAGAAAACTCTGGTTAAATGAATGGATGGACAAAAACCCTGAATTTGTTGGATAAGTACTTACATTGACAACCAACTTTTTTGACACACTTGAGGTCCCAATTTCCCTTTAAATAAAATAAGAACAGTAGTACTTATGAAATAAGCAGTACTTATGAGGATTATTTCCCATAATACAACTTCAAGTGTTTAAGTGCTATTAAAAATATAACTACCATCTATTAAGCTTTATATGTGTTAAGCACTCTATTAAGGACTTTATTTTTATTGCCTCATTTAATTCTCATGACCACTGTGAGAGAGGAATTATTGACCCCAGTTTATAAATGAAGGAATGGAGCCCAGGGAGGCTGAGTCACCTGCCATGGTCACACAGTTGGTAAGGGATTGAGCTGGGAGTCCCAAGTCCGGTGTGTCTGTTTCCAGAGCCTTTCCGCCATGCTCTGCTGCCACCAAGTGCTGTTAAGTGCTTTCCACCTTCTTTTTAACTAAGAGAGGCAAGTATTGATCTTGGGGGGTTGTCTCAAGATATGGAATAGTAAAATGAAAAGACTGGTTTTCAAATTTTTTAAGGACATTTCAGACAACTCTCTAAAATTCAGCTCGGTTATGTTTTGTGGAAAAAGCTAAATTAGAGACCATGTTTTTGCCTTAGAAAGACAAATCTTGGTAAGTTTCCGGGAGTTGGAAAATTTTCATTTGTTTAGCAATGTTGTGTGTAATGGTAACATGCATTAAATGTTGCCTTGTTCCAGAAATCTTCTGCTCCAGTTGAAAGGACCTTACTCAGAGTCATGTGCCCAGCACATAGCAGACATTGAATAAATGTTGGTTGAGTGACTGAGTGTATGATGGATGGATGGATGAATGAATAAATGCCTTCTAATACTTCATACACCTGCCTTCCAGTGTACTTGGGTGTGTGTTTGTGTGTACTTACCTATTGCAGAGGAAGCACCTGTGCCCTTTGCCACATCTTCGTACCCCTTATCAAGCCTATCTCCCATAGTGCTTGGCACTAAGTAGATGCTTAATAAATGTTTGTGGCATTAAAGTGAGGGATGGTCTGTGACCCCCATAGCTTTTGTGGACTGAGTGAATGAAATGTCAGAAACTAGTGCGAAGGGGTGCCTGGGTGGCTCAGCTGGTTGTGTCCGGCTCTTGGTTTTGGCTCAGGTCATGATCTCAGGGTCATGGGATTGAGCCCTGCCTTGGGCTCTGCACTCAGCGGCGAGTCTGCTGGAGATCCTCTCCCTCTTTACGTCTGCCCCTCCCCTGCTTGTACACATACACGCACACACACACTCACTCTCTCTCTCTCTCAAATAAATAAAGAAATAACATCTTTAAAAAAAAGAAAGCCACGGGGCGCCTGGGTGGCTCAGTCGTTAAACGTCTGCCTTCGGCTCAGGTCATGATCCCAGGATCCTGGGATCGAGCCCCGCATTGGGCTCCCTGCTCGGTAAGGAAGCCTGCTTCTCCCTCTCCCACTCCCCCTGCTTGTGTTCCTGCTCTTGCTATCTCTCTCTCTGTCAAATAAATAAATAAAATCTTAAAAAAAAAAAAGAAAGAAAGAAACTAATGTGAAGATCAGATGGATTTCTCTCTGTAATCAGGGGAATGATTTAAACACACAATTCTATTGAGGGCGAAAAGTCCAATGAAAGCAAAGAAAAAATATATTTGTTGCTTTAGATAGAAAGCATATTTGTTTCTTTTATTCTGGAAAATATATTCACGGATGGTCATTGAGCTTGCTTTTTCCCCTAAGTTGCCAGTTTGTGGGCTTGTTTAATGCATATACTTAACTTTTTAAGTGAAACTTTCATGGCATATGTGGCCCCGATTCAGGATTTTTTCCTCATCAGTCTCTTCTGTTGCCAATTACTTGTTTATCTCTTTCGGGTTTTGCATACGAACTATTCATTTGCATGCTGTTTTGGATTGCTGAGTGTTCCCTTGAGTGTTTTCGCTTTTGGGAGTCCAGCAGCTGCTCAGGGGCAGCTTGAGTCAGCCATGGTCCGAAAGGTTCACCTGCTTTGATTTCTGTGGAATAAGTTGGCCCTGAGCTCTGGACAGACACTGGTACCTTCCGAGCCCTTTGGCAAACAGGAAAAGCAGGCAAAGTCACACACCAAAATCTCAGCCTGGGCTGACCCCTTACAAACCAGTTCCCCAGCTTTTTCACCTATTCTTTTTCTTGATTTTTTTGCATTTGTATATGATTTGGGACAACTCCTTTAAAATGCCAGTGCAGCTATTCAGGCTGCTTAAAGGGTGAGGGCAGTGGCTGGGGCCTTTTATACGGCCTCTTAATATTTCTGTATGTTATTGGCGTGTCTCTGTTCCCCTCAGCTAGGAGTTTGGATCTACTCTGCCTGATTCCCTTTCCACTCGCTTTCTTCTTCTCACTTAATTCGTTTCTGCCCATGGCTTTGATCTGTTTGGAAAAAAAGCACCCGGGCCCTGGAATATTATCACTGGCCTCTGTTGATTTTTGCAAACACACTGTAATTCGTGGTTGCTCTTTTGGTCAGCCTGAGACCACCTGACCTTCAGCAGCCTCAGTCCCTCTAGTCACTCTCCAGGAGAGAATACCAGCCTTGCCCATTTCTGTCATTGATACTGGTTCAGAGTCTTTGAGTGATGAGGACTTTTTGGAAATGAAGAAAAGCAGAGTCAGGGGAATACCAGTAATTATGCTAATCTGAGAGCATTAAATCTTCAAATATTATACATTTTTGGATAAGTAATTCTGTTGTTTATGAAGTTTGGTTGTCTTTTTGTTTCTTGGGTGGTGGCCTGTAATTTTGTATGAAGGAAAAATGCCTAATCCTTCTGTGTTGACTTGCTATGGAAATAAGGTTGGCTTTTTGTTGTTGTTTTCCTGAGTGTTCCTAAAAGGAAACCAGGAGAATGTGTCGGTCTAATAATATACTACTTTGTGTATGAAGATGAAATTAATAATAATAATAGCCTGTTCAGTGGTGAAATGCTTTTAACTTTCAAAGCATAGTTCCTTTTATGAACTTATTTTATCAGCCAGAAAGGTGATTTCAGTTACTTTCCCCTGCAGTGATGATGGATCTGTGGGAGCTTGTCTGAGTGTGTAGGTGAGTTTGAGAGACTGCAGCCCAGTGGGTCTCAATCAGCGGCGACTGCAGAATCACCTGGAAGGCCTCTGTGAATTACACATGCTCGGATTCTGCTCTGGACTTAACTGACACAGGCACTCCAGAGGGAGGGGAATCTTGCCCATTTGGAAGAAGCTTCCTGGGTGATTCTTTTGCATCCGTCTGATTAAGAGCCACCCCACCAGTCCACTCCCTCTACTGGATCCCTCCAGAGGTTGTGGTCATCTGGCTAGGCTGGGATGCCATCCCCTCCGCAACTGGAACCCAAGCAGAATGATTGCTGATCTGGGATTGTGTAGAACCCCTGGGGGCATTCACACTTGCCTCCACAAGCGGAGCTTTATGAACTGTTTTAACAACTGAACATTTGCATTTGTGCCCAATGACTGTCCCTAGAGAGTCCCTACACATATTATCTCATGTAACTATTTAAACCGGTTCCATCATCAGAGACATGTGTGACCATGAAAGAAAATGAGCCTTCGGGACGCCTGGATGGCTCAGTCAGTTAAGCGTCTGCCTTCAGCTCAGGTCATGATCCCAGGGTCCTGGGTTCGAGTACGTCTTCAGGCTCCTTGCTCAGCCGGGAGCCTGCTTTTCCCTCTGCCTGGCTCTTCCCCTGCTTGTGCTCTCTCTCTCTCTCTCTCTGGCAAATGAATAAATAAAATCTTTAAAAAAATGAGCCTTCAGTTGGATTTAGGCCATCTGATCCAAGGAGAGTGATTTAATGGATTTTCACCAACATGGATTTCTTTCACCTCACTGTCTTTGCCTGTGGTGTGGGGCTAATGATGCACGCCTCACAGGCCTGGGGTGCTGCCTCTGTTCATCAAACCCGTCAGCCTCCCTGAGGATCCATGTCCTCATTTGCAAGATGAGGACACACTTACCTACCTTACGGGCTTGTTGTGAGGACTGCATGTGGTATGATAAGAAAAACACACTGCCTTCTGCTTGGTACGTTGCAGATGCTCAATCCATGGCAGGCACCTTCCTTGCTGCTTCCTTGCTTGCAGGCATGTGTTTTGTTCAGCTGTCATCCTGGAAGGGGCTGCCCGATGCCCCACACTCCTGCTAGTTGTGAAGCAAATGAGCGTTATAAGGCGAGTCGAAGGAGCCCCTTTTTATGGTGTGTCAGGCACTGTGCTAGGCACTGGAGATAGAGTGCGGAGAAAAAGATGGACGTGGTTCATGACCTCATGGAGCTTAATAATGAGAAAGCCCTGGGGCGCCTGGGTGGCTCAGTTGGTTAGGCATCTGCCTTCAGCTCAGGTCATGATCCCAGGATCCTGGGATCGAGCCCCGCATCGGCCTCCCTGCTCTGCGGGAAGCCTGTTTCTCCCTCTCCCCCTCCCCCTGCTTGTGTTCCCTCTCTCGCTGTGTCTCTCTCTGTCAAATAAATAAAATCTTAAAAAAAGCCCTAGAGAAAGAGAACATTTTCAAAGTATTACCCTTCTCTGTGTGTGAGAGGAAAGCTTTAATGTAATAGGATGGCTTCTAAATATGTGTTTCATAATGTAGTGGGTAGAGCGTGGACCGAGTCTTCTGGGAGGAAACTGGAGTTTTGCATTTCCGGCCTGCTTGTGCTTTTGAATTTGTGGCCGTAAGGCTGCCCTCCCTGAGGTTTCAGCAGTTAATATTTCCCAGGGCAGCATGATGTAAATGCCCTGTGGTCTGTATACACTAGAATTCTGGGTATGGCCAGGGCAGAGGGGGAAAAGGACCATTTTCAGAGTCTCTCTTGAAGACTTGTTGAGTTTTAACTTGAATTTCTCCCCCTCTTCCTCAAATATCCGTAGTGCTTGATACACATAAACCATGCCAGTGTTTTGGAAGATTCAGGTTTGACCACCGTAAATTGGTTCATATTTCCAGCAGGGCAGTTATTTAATTTCCTGTTGGAAGTCTACAAATGTTGGCACTGTTCGCTCTTTGGCAAATGACCAAAACCCAGTACAGTATCATTAGCAAGCTCTGGTATATAGATTAAAGCACGATTGTCTTTCATAAGAGGCCATCTCTGTTTAGGATGGGGCTCGGGGGGGGCTGCAAGGGTGCAGGGAGGCACAATCGAGCTTTCTAATCAAAACCAAAGTGTAGTAACGGGGACTCACTCAAGAGAAGGGTTAGAAGGAGGGCAGAACTCTGTTTTCTTGTCTCGATTTCATTTGTTTGGGTTATTTCTCTCTAGACTCTGGGAGAGTTTGGAGGCTGAGGCTGGCTTGGTTTGTGGAATGTCCTCATTGAGATCTTCTGCATCTTCCTGACTCTGTCCCTATCTCGACAATGCTCCTGGGAGCCACATACCTCCAGGGTCTGTGGGAGAAACACAGAGTGTCTCCAGAGAGCGACTGTAATAATTGAAATGTGATAGAGCAGGCATTTATTGAAGCTGCAGGATGGGTGAGGCACTTTATATATGCTCCTTCTAATCTTCACAATACCTTGTGAGATGTGAACTATTATTCCCATATTGAGGATGAGATTACTGAGGTATACAGAGATTAAATTATCTGCAGCCAGTGAGTGTCTGAGCTGTTTCTTTGAAAGGTTCTTGTCTTTCCATATGCCATATCTAAACCCTAGTGGGGTTCTAGGGGAAGAAAAAGGGTTTGAGTTTTTGGAGGGAAGGGTGAGAAGTTGGAAAATGAAGTGTGGAGGATTATTTCTAGATTTTTTTTTTTTTTTTTTTTTTTAACACATTAGCCTTGTCTTTCATGAGCAAGGATCCTTCCATGTTGGCTCTTTGGTAGAATGAACACAGAGATGTATTTTTTTCCTCCACACATTTTATCATGAAAAATGTCAAACATATTAAGAAGTGGATGATAGTGAATATGTAAGTTCTAACCTATTATTATTCTTTTCTAGGTGCCAGGCACAATGCAAACTGCTTTATTAATCATGATCTCATTTATCCTTTCAACAATGTCAATGTATAGATGAGCAAACTGAGCCTTAGAAAGGTTTAACTTCCTGAGAGTTTCTCTAGCTAGTAAGTTGCTTTGCTGGGATTTGAAATTGGTGCATGGAGACTGGGGTGTGATTCCTCTGCATTTCAAATTACTCTTCCTGTATTTCTGTTCTTCCTCAATGTTAAATTATTTAGAAAATCAAGTTCTAGATGGGAGGTCCTAGAAGGTTACTAATGAGGCAAAATTCCCAAGGCCCCAGAAACTGAAGTCTCTCAGTAATTTCCAAAGATTCTCTGGGACAAGACCCAGTTCTCCTGAGGATCCTTGTCAGACTTTCGTCAGGGAAGGGGCAGAAGTTCTGCTCTCACCAGAGTGTTCCAGAAAGTTTTTGTAGCCTTTTGAGTCTCTTAGGACTGACCTACATCTTCCTTTCACACACTTAAAGAAAAAAAAAAAAAAAAAAATCCAGACCTTATCTTTGGGCAAGGTTAATTTTGTTACGATGGGCTCATCTATGCCATCCTCAGACGTACAGGGCATCTTTCCTTCCTGGGGAAGGAGATAGCATTTATGGGCACTGACTCATATAGGAGCAAGCATTGGTCTGTATATGCCTTTTGTAAGGGACCATGCTTGAAAGATAACTGGGGCTTTTTAGCATGTTTATGCTTGAACCTGCTTCGTTGCTGGTCGGATGTAACCTTGAGCAAGTCACATGAGTCTCTTAAGCTCTAGGCCTCCCTGCAACAGTAATAATTGTCAGGAGGGTAAAGAAAAGATACAGACAGAGTTCCTTCCATCAGAAAATTTAATCTTCTTAAGGAGCCAAGGCATATACCCATGAAGAAGATGCCTCTGAAGACTGAGGATGCAGCATAGGGAGGAATTGCAATAGAAGACAGCAACGAGAAGAAGTAACTGTCAGTTGGGATAGTTGAAGGGAGGAATAGAAAGTACCAGGGGCTTAAAGTCAGGGGCAAATCCCAGTACTGGTCACTCCGTAGCTGCATGATCTGGACTCTTCGGTCCTCAAGTTTTCATCACAAAACAGGGTTAATAACACCTGCATCATAGTACCCTTGTGAGGATTAAGCTTACGTCACGTACGTGAAACTCCTAACATGGCAGTTCGTAGTAGTTGACGGTAAGAGATTTCCCCGTACGTGGGAAATGGGGAAGCTGAGGTAGCTCTTGAACTCTGAGTAGGATTTGGATATGTGAAATGACTCACTTCTGAAAGGATCTTACAAATATCACCATGGAATATGATGTGGGCATCAAGAAGCGTGGTTGAAACCCAAAAACTCTTCTTGTTCTTAATAAGGCAAAGGTGGTTTATTTAGTGAGCTAAAAGTTCCAACTTGTTTAATAAAGTGTCACTGATAAGATGTGAAAATGTCTGGTCTCATTTTGGCTGAAGCCCACGTTGGTAAGATGCAATTAATTGCTCAGCTGGGTGACACATTTGATGCTCTTTTAATGTTTTAATGATCTCTACAAGGCACCTTCTGAGGTTGATGTATCCCCCCTGCCCTCTGCAGCCCCTGCAAACTACCGTATTTTCTACCCACCCGTTTGGTTATTTCATGAAATCTATCCCCGTGTACTGCCCCCGCCCCCCCCCTCCCCGAGGGCACAAAGAACCAGTGTTCAGTAAAACGGACTTTGGAAATTGAGGCTATAATGGCACTGTGGAAAACTTTTCTTGGTTTTGTCTCTTGTTTTTGGTTTTTGTTTTGTTTCTGCTTGTAGGTTTTTGTTGGGAAGTCAAGGGGAGGAAAATCATCCCCAGAAAAAATGAAATCCTAGTCTAGCACTTTGAGAGAGTGATTTTTGTTTTCTCTTTAGTCTTTCCTACTTTAGAGTCATTTTTGCTGTGTGCAGATCAAGGTATGATATGAATTGGTGGTTTAGCTGGGATCAGTGGACAAACAGGGGTTGACAGTAAAATCTAAAGGTCAGATGAGGTTCTGGATGTGTCATCTGCTTGGAGCGGTTCCGTAGTGGAGAGTACTAGGACTCATATGATCTTTATAACAACCCTTTGTTATAAGATAGATTTTTTCAATGTATATTATGTCATCATTTGTATCTCGATAGGCATTGTTTTTATTGCTGTTGTGCAGATGGGGACACAGAGAGAGAATAGGAGATTCAGTAACTGTGTGAGGTGATGTAGCTAGGAAGTAGCTGGGACTTGAACTCAGATCTGTGACACCAAGCCCTTCCTCCGAATTGCAGTGAAATATGCTCTCCTATTTGTAGGCTTCTGTCCTAGCGCAAGCTAGGTTTGCTGGTGCACTGTGAGGAGCCCCCGGTAGGAGAGGGAGGGGAAAGAGGACTCATTTGTGTTCAGTTTTCATCCAAATAGGTCTTTTTATGCTCAAGATTATGACAAGGAGAGAGGCACTAGAACTACCAGGTATTAAGTACTCCTTTGTGCCCTAATCAGAGTAAGGTGTGTGGCATAATGCTCAATTGAATCAGGATGTCATTGTCCTTATTGATGAGCTTCAAAAAAGCAAGTACCTTGTCCCCAGGATCCCCCCCCAGGGAGAATTGCTGGTGTTAAGACATGAATGCAGGTGTTGAGTACACCATTTTGCCTATTCAGTTTCTGAGGATCTCTACCTGACAATCATAGGATGTTTGTGGCTTTCATTTCAAAGACCTTTAAAATTGTTTCATGGTTGATATATTTGGTATGCATTGGAAACTGCCAAAACTTTTCACTGCTACATTTGGAAAAAAAATAGTAATGAGTTGACGTGTTAGTGATTCAGGACTTCTGGGAAACTGAAAGCACCCGTATGTACTTATTTTTGAGTCAAGACATTCTGAACGAGTCTGGCCCAAAAGGAGAAATATCTGTCTTCCGAAATTGAGTGCAGGTCTCTAGTGGCTTCCCCCAACAGGGAGCCAGTTATTACATAAGCTGAATCCCAGGTCCGTGGGTTTCCCTAGCCTGAAAAAGGAGCTGCATCTGCAGGTTATGAGGAAAACAGAGAGACCCATTTCTCTGTGGAGTGATCCTGAACAGGCAGCTTCAGCCGAGAGGATATTCTGGCCAAAGGAAAATGTAGCTTAAGAAAAGCCCCAGCTGCTTCAAGTAACTTAAGCCTCGCTATTCATGAAATATTATCTGACAGCTCCCCCCCTCCCCAGGTGGCTGGGGACTGAATCAGAGCTGCTCCAGGAACCTGTGCTCTCATTTTGGCATTAGAGATTTACCCCACTTTGCACACTAGACAGTTTTGTGAAAGGCTGTATTTAGATCACACATTTTTTTGTGTGTGAATATAAAGGCATTTAATCAATGCACTGGGAAGCTTGCTCTGATGAATCCTTTAGGTAAGAAATTAACTGGCCCTGATTGCTAAATGAGGACTTTCAGGGGTGTTCAGCGCCCTGCTTGTTGATGTGGCAGAAGCAGGGGTATGAGAAACACTGGAATGGAAGCTCTTTGAGAGGAGGGATTTGTTATTTTGTTCACTAATATACTGTAGTATTTGGAACAGTGTCTGGCACAGAGTGGATGCTAAATAGATGCTTGTTGAGTGAGTGAGTATAGGTCTCTGCCTATAAAAGCTTGCAACCTAGTTTGCATTAGAATTGTTAATTATTAGAACTTACAACCTAGTTTGTTTGCATTTGATTAATTAATACTAATTAATTAGTGATTTTATTCCTTTATTCTACTTATGAGTGTCCTGGAGTCTTCGGTTTTATTAGGTCTTTAATCTCTTTTAATTATATTTAAAAATAAAACCAGTGATGTGTTTGTTTAGAACATGAGAAAACAGATAAGTAAGGAGAAAAATAGTTAAGAAGTAATTATTTTCATTTAAGCTTATATCTTTCAAAACTTTTTTCTATGTAAATAGTAAATATACATTTTTAAAAAATATTTTATTTATTTATTTGAGAGAGAGAGTGAGAGAGAGCACAAGTGGGGAGGAGAGGGAGAAGCAGCTCCCCCCTACCCCCACTGAGCAGGGAGCCCGATTTGGGGCTCGATCCCAGGACCTGAGCCGAAGGTAGTTGCTTAACTGATTGAGCCACCCAGGTGCCCCAGTAAATATACATTTTTAAAAAATAAGCTCATCTTCAGGCAAAGTTGATTTTATGATTTGCTTTTTCCCTCCACTTCTCAGTGTTATTGTGCATAACTTCTTATATCAAAATACATAACTTGCAAATAATCACTTTTTAAACATTGCACAATTTAGTTTTATCTGTGATTATATCATAATTTTCTTTTTTTAAAAGATTTATTTATTTTTAGAGAGACAGCATGTACTCGTGCGAGCAGAAAGAGGAGTGGAGGGAGAGGGAGAGAGAGAATCTCAAGCAAACTCCCCACTGAGCATGGAGGAGCCCTACTCAGGGCTTATTCTCATGATCCTGAGATCATGAGCTGAGCTGAAATCGAGTCGGACACTTAATCCACTGAGCCACCCAGGTGCCCCTATATCACAATTTTCTTGATCCCTATTGTTGGACATCAGGTTTCCCCCCCCCCCCCCCCGCCCCGCTCTCTCTCTCCTTCTCTCCCTCCTTCCCTCTCTCTTTAGTATAAACAATGCTGTGATTGTCTGTAAACTTTTCCACATATCCATGATTATTTTCTTGGCAATAATTCTCAGAAGTGGATTACAGGTTAAAGGTCAAAGGCTTTTGATGTATATAATCACATTGCCTACCCTAAAGACTGGGAAAATGCATACCCCTCTCCATATTCTATTGACAGAAAGAGCCTTTTCCCTTTACCTATACTGACACTATGTATTATCATTTTTTAAACGATTATGTTCTGGGTTAAAAAAAGGGAATATTATTATTGTTCACATACTTTTGATTTACTGGTGATGCTAAATAGCTTTTCATATGTTTTTGGTCATTTGTATTTCTCCTTTTGCTAGTTCATATACATTGTCTTACTCAGAGATTCACCAGGACAGATCTTTTCTTGGTCCCTTCCAGTCCACGATGGGACTTGCTATGGCACTTACCCCACAGTTAGCCCTTAATAACTGTTGATTCTTTCCATTCACCCATCCACCCATCCACCCATCCAGCCACCCAGCCACCCATCTATTATCCATTTATCCATCTGTTTATTTGTTGATTTATTTAACAAGTATTGAGGACCTACTAGATGCCAGGCAGATAAATACAGGCTTATAATCTAAAATAGTGTTTTGAAAGTTTTTGATATCACTGCTATCAGCTACAAATCTTACATTTTTAGAAAAGACATATTAATATGATTTAATACAAAGAGTGGCTAATCCAAATGTTTTTTTCCCTGATGAATTTTCTTTAGGATAATAAAGGACAAAGATGAGCTTATCTTTTCTGAACACCCTGAAGATGTCAACAAACTTTTTCTGTAAAGGGCCAGATAGTAAATATTTTAGGTTTTGCAGGCCGAGCTGTCTCTGTAGCAACCACTCACTTTGTTCTAATAGTGCAAAAGCACCCATAGACAAATGAGCCTGGCTATGTTTCAATAAAAGTTTATTTATAGACATTGAAATTTACATTTCATATAACTTTCACATGCCACAGAATATTATTTTTCTTTTGATTGTTTTTTCAATCATTTAAAAGTGTAAAAACCTTTCTTAGCTTATAGGTTATACAAAAATAGGCAGTGAGCTGGATTTTGGCCTGGGGTTTGTCGTTTGCCGAGCTCTGGAAGAGAGAGTCTCGGAAGCATGCTTTCAGGCGGAGAAAAGCCAACCTAGTTTTGCAAATTTGCTATAACCAACCCCCAGAACTGATAATTCATAAAGGGATGATAGATTTGAGTTTAGCTGAGGCTTGGGTATATCCTGAGTCTTAATGACTTGCAATATGTAGTTCTTAGTGTTTTAGCAATATTTTTATTTCTGAAATGTATTTATTATATATTGACTCATACAGAAATTTCATAGTTAAGTATAAAGAAAAAAATGCTCTCTTACCCTTTGTCAAGGATAGGAGATGTCTTTTTGACGTATTTCTTCTTAGTCTTCACATATGTGTAGGGCTCACATATGTGGGATATGTGGGAGGTCATTCTATATAAACAATTTTGAACCCTGCTTTGTTTCTCTTAATACTATATGGTAATATTTTTCAGTGCTGCTAAATATCCTAATGTAAACTAAAACCACAATAAGATACCATTACATAGAAAGGCTATATTAAAAAAAAAACTTACCTAAGAGAAATGAAAACATGTGTCTACACAAAGATAACGTGTGCAGGTGTTCAAAGCAGCATTATTTATAATAGCCCCAAAGTGGAAACAATTCAAATGTTCATCAACTGGTGAATGCATGAACAAAATATGGCATAGTCATATAATAGAATACCATTCGGCAATGAAAAGGAGCAAAATACAATGCAAGTTACAACGTGGATAAACTTCAAAAACATTATGCTCAGTGAAAGAAGCCAGACACAAAAGAACATATACTGTATGATTATAGTTATGTGACATTTCTAGGAAAGGCAAAAAAAGAGACAAGAAGCAGGTTAGTGTTTGTCTAGGGCTGGGGTAGGAGTGGGAAGTGGCTACTAACAGGAACAACCAAACTTTTTTGGGGCAGGGGAAATGCTCTAAAACCGGAATATGGTGATGAGTGCACAATGAGACACATTACTAACTACTGGACTATACACTTACAATGGGCAAATTTTATGGTCTGTAAATTATTGCACAATAAAATTGTTAAAAATATTCATGGAAAACTGAGTTTTTAATAGTATATTTCTTTGAATGTTTCATTTCTTTATCCTGTGTGACTTGGGAGAAATGTTTAGTATTTATTCCCTTTTTAGCCAATATCTATATTTAGCAGGTTACATTTGAGCCATTGGGCTTGAACAAGAATGATTTAGTGGACTGAATCCTAATCCGGTGGTCAACGAACCTCGCGTGGCGTCAGCTTTGCCTCCTAGCTGGGTGGACCCCAGCTTCTTCATTTGTAAAATCTAGAAAAGAAGTGGACACAAGGAGATACTGGACCCTAGGGGATAGAGGATTGGAAGAGAAAACAGGGTAGTAGTGGTAATGAAACGACTGATTTCCCCAGAATTAGAGGCCAGTGACGGATGACTTACCCCACTGTCTTGTCCATGTCCCCCGAGTCCCCTCCTGCTCTCCTATGTGGTAGGAAGTTGGTAGGAACTGTGTGCTGGGTTCCCAGGTGATCAGACATTGGAGGAGACTCAGGAGAGACTGCAATGATGAAATGATGACAAGAAGCTGGGTGGGATCTGCTTTGTAAACTGGAAGCATTCTGCTTGGCTGTGGCCCTTGCCGTGGGGAGGAGCACCACTGGGTGATTTAATCACCAAGAAGCTTTCTAGGTTTTGTGCTCCTGAGTAAGAATGTAGAGCTCGTTATAGGAATACTGAGGTTGGAAATACTTTTAGAGTCAAGAGTTTAGAAATGTTGCCATTAAAACAATAGGTCGTCATGTTTGCCTTCCAAGGGAGAGTTTAAACTGAGGGAGACAGAACTGGTCTCTGATTCCTTGTGTTCTCCGTTTCCAGCCGAGTTCCAGGTTTTCCTAGAGTGTAGCCAGCAGCATCTGTACCCAGAAAACACAAAAGAAAAGCTGTGGAAACCTAACTTGTAAATGTTTTTTTCATTAGTTCCAGGCTCCCAGCCACCAATAAACTGTATGCTTTTAAAAATTCCTTATTATTTTGTGAGCTTAAAAAAAAGTGCTTTTTACCCTTGTTCATATGCTTGGGATTTTCTTAAAATGTTACTTATCAACCATTTTATCTGTTTAGTCCCTCCAATAGGTAACGGCATTCTAAGTTTTTGCTTAAAAGAGGAAAAAAAAAAAACAAACCCATTTAATAAACTTGCTGTAACTTGAGCCTGTTGGTGGTCTTGGAAGAAACCCAAATCCAGGTTTGGTTGATACTGTGTAATGTGAATGCAATTAGTAGTGGTTTTTCCAGAGTAGAAAGAGATGTAGAAAAATAATGCACAGCAAATTTAGGTCAGAGCTGGGAAGCTTATAAATCCTTATTTTTGTTTTCATTACCTTAAGTAATAGGGAAGCTTTTGTCTTTATTACATAATTTCCCTAGCCGTAATATGGTTTAAAACCTTTCTGTGTTAATTTCATATGTTTGATCGGAAAGCCAGAGTTCACAGACCCCTGTGATGTTGCTGCTGGTACGGTTTACATATAGCAGATTTCTTGTTCATCTCTAGGAAGCCAACACTAAAATTACTGATGGGGGCAACTTTTACCACCTGTTTCTTCATTCAGTACGAGGTCTGACAAAGCAGTTTTCAAGGGATCGGTATCCTCTGGCTAGGCTGAGGAATGAAGTGGCCTGTATATTGATGTTGTTGTATTTCAGAGGATGTGATTCAGTTCTAGCGTATTTAAACCTACTTGACCAGATGTAAAGCCTGTACGGACAGGTATGTCTTTCTGGTGAATTGTAGATACTCAGGAAATAATAGCTGTTAGTATTCTCACCCTCCAATATTCTCACCCTCTAATGTTGAGATGCAATCCCAGCTACACCATCCTCTGTGCTTCTCCTTGAATTTGCCAGGCCTACTCCTGCTTCTGTATGTTGGCATTTTTTTTTTTTAAAGATTTTATTTATTTATTTGAGACAGAGAGAATGAGAGGGAGGAGGGTCAGAGGGAGAAGCAGACTCCCTGCCGAGCAGGGAGCCTGATGCGGGACTCGATCCCAGGACTCCAGGATCATGACCTGAGCCGAAGGCAGTCGCTTAACCAACTGAGCCACCCAGGCGCCCTGTATGTTGGCATTTTTTTATTCCGCCTTCTTGGAGGCCAGATACCAGCCTGGACCCCTTCCTTACCTCTTCTAGGTCTTTGTTCAAAGATACCATCTCAGTGAGGCCCTCCCTATCTCTTTTCCTTGCTTTGTTTTTTCATTGTTTCATCACTGTCGGATAAATGGATAGACTGAGATGCTGTGTATCCTACTGGTTTATTTGGTTTATCATTTGTTCTACCACCAGAATATGAGCTCCATGAAGGCAAGGGTTTCTGTCTGATTTGGTCATTGCTGTGCACCTACTGCCTAGAACGTAATCATTGCTACAACTTGGTTTAATGAATGAATGCATGAGTGAATGTATGAATGAATGCATGAGTGAATGTATGAATGAATGAATGAAATAATGAACGAATGGATGAGTATTCTATGATGTACTGGTTATGTGGCAATGACTAGTACGTTTGCTTTCTGGGATCCTTTGCTTGATTCCCCATTTGTTTCAGGAAGTGCCATGCGTGGGGCAGGAATTGGACAAACATATGAGAAATTCTAGTAAAGTGGGCTAGTAAGAGTGATAGGAGAGGTACAATGAGTTATGGGGACACCCATGAAGGACTCCTAATCCAGATGTAGAGAAAGGACCATCAGAGGCTTCCAGGAGGGAGGGGCATCACAGCTGACATCTGGAGACAGAACAGGCATTGGGCAGACAGAGTCAGGGTGATGTGATGGGCGATGTGAAGAGGGTTCCAGGAAGGAAGAAGAATGCGTACAGTGACTGGAAGTGAGTAACCGTGGAATATGGGGGCACTGAAAGGAGAGCCAGCAGGCCACATTGAGGAGCTTGGGTTTGATGCTGATGGCAGTGCGGAACCATGGGAGGGTTCCACGGACAGGACTGACCTGGTCAGTCTTTCATTTACAACAGTCATTTTAGCAAATAAGACATTTGTTTCTCCTGAGATGAAGAACTCGAACACAAACCCCCAGAAGAGAAATTTTGCGAACGGTTAAAGGGGCTTCCAGAAAGTGAATCTTTGAGCTCCATAATGTCTTCTGAAATAATGTTGAATCTGACCAGTGAGTTTCACAGTTTAAAGTCCACTCCCATCCCCAGAAGCTTAAGAAGCTTCATTATCTTTGGGTGTACAGTTCATAGCTTGAGTTTAGGGACATGGTGTTGCTATAGATGTAGATATTTCCACTGAACTCAACATCACTGTGGGGCAGACAAATACAGCAGGAGTGGAGGAGGCAGAGAAAGTCCTAATCTGCTTTTAGACCCAGAAGGATTGACAGCATCTCCTACCCACTGCTAGTTGCCAAATGGAAATAAAGTGGCAACGATGGGGTGTCAGGCAGTGGAGGGGTCACCCTGCAGACCTTGGTCCTGTCCTTGCTCTGCAACTCACGATGCATGATGTGGTTTTGGGAACTCCTTAACTTCTTTGGTCCTCAGTTTCCTTTTCTGGAAAAGGGGGTTAAGGCTACCTATCTTTCAGGGTTGATAGGATTCAGTGAGATAAAGTGTAGTTAGTTCTGCTATAGCACTTGTTTTAAAAACATGAATTTGTTCCAACCTGGTTGATGTATTAGGGAATGATTTGAAGATAACACAAATGTGATCGGTGTTATCCATAAGAAAAGCTAGGTGAACTCAAGAAAACTGCACCCAAGGGAGTGAACTGTGTAGGAATATGCAGAACACACATCTCCAACATCTACCTGCTACCGAAGGAAGTTCACTGCGTGTGTTGTGAGCCGCGCCCAGCCGCATCTGGTGTTACAATTTTCAGTCTCATTTCTGATCACTCTCCTTCCACAGCTTCTCCATAACCCACGAGCCATAACCCGTCCAACACCCACTTCTACACGCAAACTTAGGTTTTTTTCAGGGTAAAGGGCCACGTCTATTACTTATATGTCTTCATCATTCAGGATATGTAAAAAAGAAACCCGGGCTACTATTTTTATTAGCTTCTTATCTTTTATTTTGTGTCACTAATGAAGTTTTTGAGTGGCGTGCCTCAATCCCATTTTCGCATAAGCCCTGTCATTTTTATTGCATGATTTTGCATAGCAGGGTGATATTTTGGAACTTGCCTTTTCTGTGATAGCAAAGCTGACTGTATTTAAAGAACCCAACACAATTCCTGGCACTGACCAAAAGGTAGCTGCTTTATTATTAATCCATTTAAGTGTGATGTTGGATTGGGGCAGTGACCACTAGCATTTAATTACTTTGACTGTGAACGTAAGTGAAATGGAGCAGGTGAGTGGGAGGGTTTTCTGGGCTTGTCTTTTCCGAGTGTATGCTGCTCAGACCACTGTTGGGGTGTTATTGGTGACAAACCAGATGTGTCTAGAAAAGAGCAATCCAGGAAGAGAGAAGCCATAAGAATGATCTTTAGGCAGCTCAGAGGGCTGCCTTGGGCAAGAAGGACTGCTTTGCTTTGTGGGGTTTCACACAAAGCCGAAGCTGTCGGCTCCAGGGGGCTGCTTGGCACAGGGCTGTTGTGACCACTCTGGGATGGGCAAGGACAGGGAGAAGTCAGTGTTGGCTTTGGCGGTTCTACCTTCTAAAGTTCCTTTTTTAAAAAAGATAATGTGCAAAGACAGATAATTGCAGGTTTACCAGAAGAAATTTTACACAAAAAAAAACCCTGAAGTTTTCCAGCAATACTTGGGCTCTTGCTTCCTTTTTTTAATGGTCTAAAAGAATAACTCACATGTGGACATATTTACATACCGACTTTTCTTTAGTTATGACCTTGAACACTGGAAATCTAAAGACTGTGCTTTACAAATACTTATGGCTTGGGGCATGCTTAGGAATAGTGAAATCACATCACTGCTTTCCATCCAGAGTTCTTCCCCCCCCCCCCCCCCCTTTTTTTTTTGTTCCAACTCAGGAAGAAAGCTTAACTAGTTGCTGACATGGCTTTAATTTCTCTTTAACATCCTGTATAGCTTTTGTCCTCTCTACTTGGGCCAGGCTGTTAGGCTCTCGTAATAGGAAGATGTCACCCTAGTCTCAAACTTTGCCAGCAGAGCTAAGATGGAGAGAAGCACCAGGATGCACGGGGAATTTTGAGTTGAGTGTTGGCAGTGTGTCTCAAGTGTTTGCAGTGGGAAACTCTGAGCCTGCAAACTAGAGGGAGAGGGGCAGGATCTCTAGAAGAATTATTTTTTGGAATTATATTTTTAGAATAAAAATTAATTATGCTGGGCAGTCGGTCTAATACTGATGCAGAAGATTCTAGGTTTCTATCTGATCTTGCTATTAAGAATAGATGTTTCAAACATATTCAATTTTATTCAGAGAGTTTTCTCTGTAATCATAGATGGGGCAACACTGTTCCCATGCTAAATCTTTTTTAAAAAAAGATTTTATTGATTTATTTTGAGAGAGAGAGAGAGGGAGTGTGTGAGAGCACAAGCAGCAGGGAGGGGCAGAGGGAGAAGCAGGCTTCCCGCCGAGCAGGGAGCCGGATGCGGGACTCGATCCCGGGACTCCAGGATCATGACCTGAGCGGAAGGCAGACGCTTAACCGACTGAGCCACCCAGGTGTCCTCCCATGCTAAATTTTAACAAAACTATTAAAGAACGTAAAATGGCGTATCTTTAATGATAACTATGTTGCTCTGATGCTTTAAAAATGCATGTTATCCTTTTGTTTGTTTGTTTGTTTCTATGAAGAAGAGCACATGAGATTTAGGCTTGCTCTTAAATTGATTTTTCCAAAACCAATAAATTCCTTCCTTTGGGATCTATTCTCCCTTTCAAGCTCGCTGGAATACGTGGATGGTCTTTCCACAAGGGAGTTCTCGAGCTAGGAGTATTGGCAATAGGAACATGGGGGAAAGGAACTCCTGGCTCTGAGATCTGAGCCTTAGGCATTCTGATTGCCTGGGCTGGACTCATAGATAATGACCAGAAGGAATGGGGCTGGCAGTGCCATTCTCCCCAGCCACTAGCCTGGATGGACAAGCCTGCTTGGCAAATGACTCTAACCAACATTTCTAGCCCAGCTGGGCATGGTTGCAGTGGCAAGCACATGGTTCAATCATTGGCTGGGGCAACTGGCCTTAACTGGTCAGCTTCTCTCCTTAAGCCCGATCGACAGTTCCCACCTCCTTTCTCCCCTAAAGCCATGTGACTTCAAATAAATAAGGTTGTCCCATCTATTTTGGTGCTTTCCCCCTCCCTTAGCCTTGCATAATGGAAAGAGCATGAGCTCCAGAAGCTTGGGTTTAATCCCAGCTCTGTTATTTTTTGGCTTTGTAATTTTGGGCACGTGACTTAATCTCTCTGATCCTTTGCTTACTCATTTAAAAAATGATGTCATTCGTCTCTCAGTACCAGGGTTGCTGAGAAAACATCATGTAAAGTGTCTACTACAGCGCCAGGCACCCAGAAGGCCTTCCGGACTTGGAATCCACACAAATTCTTACCAGTTACTTTTTTGTTTTGAGTAAGCCAATTGCTTCAATCCCAGTTGACGTGTCTCCAGAGCAAAAAGATTAGTTGATCCTGCTTTCTTCTTTGTGCCAGGCTCTGTCCTAGGCCCAGAGGCTTCAGAGATGAGTAAGAAAAAGACTCTGCTATGAAGGCACTCCCAGTTTTACTCAAATCCATTCATTCAACAAACATATTTTGATACCTACTGTGTGCAAAAGCCCTGTGCCCTTGGGGAGGATACTAACATGATTCAGTCACTAATTCATTCCACATTTATCGGTCATCTGTTGTGTGCCAGATATTTTTATAAGCACTATGGATAGAAAAAAAGCACATAAGGCAGCTCTTCTCTTTGAGAAGCTCACAGTGTAATAAAATAAACCTAAGGGTGGGGAAGGCAGATGGAAAGACAATATGTTCTGGTTGTTAAAAGGCACTTACTTTGCTGAGTAATACAGGCTGCATATAGCAATGTGGATTGCATTTTTCCAAATATGCAGATTTTGAAACTTAAGAGTTTCATAGAGGTAGCACTCTCATTTTACAGCTGAGGAAACAGAGCCCAGGAATGGTTAATACGTCACACATTTTAGGGACAAGTAAAGCTGAGACTGGACGCACAGCAACTTTTACCCATATGGTGTAAATGCCTTCCCTTTTTTCTCGATCCTGCTGTCATTAGATCTGCTATTTGCTTTCTGTAAACTGTCCCATTCCATCCCCCCAGTAGCTCTCTTGGACCGTTATGGGTTTAAGGAACTTCCTCAAGGTCACACAACATAACATACAAAGTCGGGATTTGTATTCAGGCCTGATTCCAGAGGCCAAGCCCTCAGCCCCTGTATCATAGCCCAGCCATGATTCATCCTCACTGTAGTGTCTAAAGATGATTGCAAGCTTTTGAGGCAGTTCGTTGAAAAGGCACATGTCGCAAATTGTTTTTAGGACCTGCTTATCTGAACCAGTGGGAAAGCTAAATTTATGAACAATAAATAGAGTCCATAGGTGTTGGAATGCTAAGTGAGTCAAGATATAAGTAGGAAGAAAGTTCTCTCCACCCAGTTTCTTAAGATTTCATAACCAGAGGGGTAATTTTGAGCAAATGATATAAAAAGGCCTCTGCAGATAGTCCAAGAGATGATACTTAAGTCCAGAGATCATAAAAAGAAAAAGGAGCAGGAACTGTAGATTTTCCTCTGCTCTGTGATGTCTTATTGCAGAATTTCTACCCTTGGCGCAGATCAAGCCTGAAGATAATTCCTTAAAAATCACCGATACCTTGATTAAAGAGCTTACAATTCTGAAGGTGGTAGCTCTACCACTAAACAAAAACACCCTCTGGTTCCTTTGTGACCACTAATGCAGTTGGCTTTCCATCTTTTAAGACCACTGCCCCCCTTATCCTCCTCCTTGTCTCCCAATTAGTCCATGTTTGTTTTATTAAAAACATGTGGGTCTGGTGAGTTGATAATGCTAAACGCTGACAACCACATAGAAGGTAACCTCTTCTAGCGATGAAGTGTGTGAGCGTGTTTGAATTTTCTGTTCACTAGCATCAAGGTTCTGGCACTCTGTCCTGGGTCAATGGCAGGGGAGACTAGACTTCACTCGGCCAAACCAGGAAGCAACTAATAGAACGTTTCTGCTCCCCTTAAAGAAAGGTAGTCAAGCATCTGTACTTCCAACTGAACTCCAGTTTCCATTCTGCTTTGAAATCCTGCTTGCCCTGTCAGGGAGAGCCATATAACAAATGTTCAGTATGTCAGATTTGTTTTCCTTTGGAACGACATATGAATTTGACCTCCATAGTAGGGCTGCATGAGTTTCCCAAAGCTCTTCCAATAATTGTATACTTTTTTTAAAAAAATGTGCATACTATTATTCTTTTTTGAGTTGTGTTATGACTGGTGTTTTGAAAGTGGTCGGGGGACTACTGGTTGCATATGGGGTGATGTGTACGTGATGTACATTCCCAGATGTAAACAGCCGCTAAAGTTCATTATCTCTTTTGTGTAGCTATTCTACTCGTTTTACCAGACTCGGCTCAGTCATTTCCGGCCAGCAGAGTACGTTTTTTCCTTCAACTAAGTTAGGTTTGGATAACCTTTTCTGAAAAGCAGCGTCAGTTTTGTCACATTGATATTTATATTTGATAGTTACTTGTTTGTGACTGCCAGAAGAAAGCGTGGATCTAATTGTGTGTGCGCTAAGTTATGCTTCCTGTTCTGTCTGTATGGTTCATACGTTAACGGGCTACCTGTAACATCCATTCAGAGTTTCAGAGGTCAAATCTATATGTCTAGGATGCCTATGAATAAGTTTCCCTTACTTTAAAAAAAAAAAACCAAACAGTCGATTAGTTTAGAGAAGAGAGAGGCAGCTGAGCTGGACAGAGAAGCCTCGTCTTCAGTATATTTCTAAGGGGAGCCATTCTGGAATGTTTCTGGAGAAAGAATAGCTGTCTCTGTATCCTCTATCTATCCACCTATGAATCTATTGATCAATCTGTTGATCTATCATCCATCTGTTCATGAGTCTAACTGTAAAACAAATATTCCAAACACTTAAGAAACATAAGCAGTGCAGATCTTGAAAGAGATGACTACTTTCAGCAGAGAGCTCTGAAAGCATCAAGTAGAGACAGAATATTAAGTGGTCTCAATGAGCTGTTCTTTTGATCTCTTCCATCTCTCCATCACCTCCTCTTCTTAAATTGTTTTTAAATAAGTTTACTGCAATTAAAAAGTACAAATAACATATGTCTATCAGATAAAATAGAGGAACATTGGAAAATGAAAAACTTCAGTCTCCCTTAGTTTCATATTACAAACACAAATAGCCAATTTTTTTTTTCTTTTTAGAGAGAGAGAGAGAGAGAGCGCATAAGCAGGGGGTGGGGGCAGAGGGAGAGAGAGAGAGAGAGAGAGAGAGAGAGAATCCTAAGCAGGCTCCACGCCCAGCATGGAGCCCATCACAAGGCTCGATCTCACAACCCTGAGATCAAGATCTGAGCCGAAATCAAGAATCTGACGCCCAACTGACTGAGCCACCCAGGCGCCCCACAAATAATCACTTTTAACACTTTGGTATATTTCCTTCCAGCCTCTTTTGCCCTATGTGTACATTTAAAAATATTCCATAGATGTGATTAATAAAAAAAAATAAAATTCCACAGATGTATGTATGTATGTATGTGTATGTGTATCTTGTATATACAAGATTTTGAATCAAGCTTTTTTCACTTAATGTGAAAATATTATTTTTTCCAGGTCTTCATAACTACTGTCTTTTATGTCTGTGTGATAGTACACTGAGCAGGTGTAGCCTAAATAGTTTAGTTAGCTGTCACTTGGTGGTTGGATTACTTCAGGCATTTCACCTGCACTGTTTTTGAAAACGAAACAACAAAACAACAACAACAAAAAACCTGGTTGAAGTCCAGGATGGCCCAGAACAATGGCTATATAGCTTAGCAGTCTATTACATTATTCACTTGGAAATGTGAGGAAAAAAACCGCTGCACATCTATGAGGAGTATATATTAAACTCTAATTAAGGAAGTGTTTATGAGGGGCACCTGGGTGGCTCAGTCATTAAGCATCTGCCTTCAGCTCAGGTCATGATCCCAGGGTCCTAGGATCGAGCCCCGCATCGGGCTCCCTGCTCAGTAGGGAGCCTGCTTCTCCCTCTCTCCTTGCCTCTCCCCCTGCTTGTACTCTTTCTGTCAAATAAATAAATAAAATCTTAAAAAAAAAAAAAAGGAAGTGTTTATGAACAGCCATCAGGTCAGTTAGAAATGAAGGCTGATAAATGGAGTCATTTTGTTTTATGAAAGTACCTCAGAGATTTAAGCCCCATACCCCTCGATTCTGAGTCCTTTTCCATTTCATGAGTCAGGCCACGATACACCATGATTTTCCAGTGTTCAGTATGAGACATTAAGTCTTCCTTACTCCATTTGCAGAATCTGTGAAATAGGACCCCAGTCAACCTAGAAAAGTCTGCTTGTCTGTTTAGATATTTATGAAAAATATTTCAATACTGAGTAGAAGAGTGTTTGTAGTTGTAGGTTGAAGGTAAATGCTTCCAAAGTTCCCTGTTTTTTTCCTTTAAAAAATATAAGTAATAAAAAATGCATTCTTTTTCTCCCTGAGGAGGCCATTTGGTGTTGGACTCTGGAGCCAGACAGCCTGGGCTTACTTCCTGTTCCTGACTCACTGCAGGGTGACCTTGGGCAAGTTATTTGAGTTGTTTGGGTGTCAGTTTTCTCGTCTGGAAAATGGGAATACTACTACTCATTCGTAGGTTTGTTGGAATGGTTTAAATATTTTGAAACACAGTAGGGACTCAATAGTGCTAACTGCAATATTATTGTTTTGACCAGGCTCTGGACTCTACATTTCTAGGGCTTTCGACCACTCAGTGGCATTTGTAACATTCTTCAATATCCCTCAGTGAGTGACTTTGCTCTGAGCACTTCTTTCCCAACTGGCTTATGATAACGGTACTAATACTAACTACCACTTTTTGAGGGAGTACTTTATGCCAGGTGTTCTACATATATTATAAAGTACAGTTCTCATCACCATTTATGAGGTATACATTTTTTTATTACCCCTTTTCACAGGTGAAGAAACTAAACTAAAGGTTATAAAGGTTAAGTAACATGTTCAGGGTCATAAAATTACTAAATATGGACCTAGGAACTAAATTCTGTTCTGACTTGCTTGCCACCGCTCTGCTTTTGTAAATTCCTTTAAGGAGGGGACTTTTATACTTTTAGGTTTCTTAGAGAATTTTAGTGCAGTTCCCTGAACAATGTAAGTCTTCAGTAAGCGGTTCTGTTCTTTGTTTTTTTAAGATGAATGAATGAAGAAATGATCCTATGGATAAGAGAACTTGGAACTTTTCTCCAACAGAAAACCAGAAGTACTTCTTTTTAATGACCATGAAATTATGAGTCTTAGAATTGTGTTCTGCGGGCGCCTGGGTGGCTCAGTTGGTTAAGCGACTGCCTTCGGCTCAGGTCATGATCCTGGAGTCCCGGGATCGAGTCCCGCATCGGGCTCCCTGCTCAGCAGGGGGTCTGCTTCTCCCTCTGCCCTCTTCCCTCTCTATATAAAATCTTAAAAAAAAAAAAAAAAGAATTGGTGTTCTGCTTCTGGAAAGAACATTGCACATGAGAGAAAGATTTTTAATTTTTTGCATATGAAACTATTTCATATGAAACAAATTTTAGATAGTCTGTATTTGAGATCCTGATTTGAAAAAATCTAGATTAGCATTACATAGGTAATTATTGAAGCCAGTCTAATTTAAACAAGGCTATAACTAATTCTAGGTCTGCTTTCGGCCATTTGTTTAACAGACATTTATTTAGCATGTGCAATGTGTCACGTCCTCTGTCGGACACTGAAGGCTTAAGGATGAATATGATGGTTCCTTTGAATGCTCTGCCTTTGGCTCACTGAGGTCCCAACGGTCTTTGTATTTGTTGGAGAGAAGATTTTTTGACTTTCATGGTTTCAGCTACCCCCTGATGCTAATGACCAGTATATCTTTAACTTGGATCCTTTCCTTTTAGCTTGGTTCCTTGGCTTTTTGGTGGATATGTCCACATGGATGTTTCAGACACCTCCAAACTGAACTTGCCATCTAATCCCCAGCACCTCCTGGGCCCCAACTTTGTATCTGTTATATATTTTATCTCAGTTGGTGGCACCACTGTCCTCTCCTTTATCCGAAGTAAAACACCAGAAATAAACTTTGATTTTTTTTCTCCCTTACTTTCTACATTTAGCCACTCATCAATCAACACTGATCAATCCTGCTGATTTTCCCAGATAAAATAAGTCCTAAGAACCATGAAGGATTTGGGATTTTATCCCACTTGCAAATAAATTAGTTAGCCTGGCTCAGTTTCATGGGTGGTGGCAGAAGACACGAGATTCCTGGGTTAGAGACAAAGGAATTTATTACTGATAGCAATAGCAGTAGCCAGAGTGTTGGCATTTTCTTGTAATAGTTTGCATACGGTGTCATGAAGAGAGCCAGATGACACCTACACATTGTGTTATAGGAGAGAAGCCTTGAGCTGGGGGAACCGACACCTTTTATGTTGGACAGTAAGCATGCTTTCCTTTGTTCTGGAGGAAGACCATATCTTCCAAAGCTGTTTTCCATATAAACATCTTTGAAAAGATAATCTGGAACCGAGGGCAACCAGTGCATTGCTTACAATATGTACAGAAGCTCAAGAGACCTGTGGAGAATTGCCTCCCAACAAATTTGTCTTGCATCTGTTCTCTGTGCTCTTTCCTTACGCCATCAGATCAGGCCACCCCATTCTCAATGCGGTATCACAATCGCTTCTTAACTGGTCTCCCCGACTCTTCAAATCAGTCCCTCACACCCTGCTGGAATAGTCTCCTGAGACAGATTTGACTGTGCCACCCTCCTGCTTAAAACCATCACGGCCTTCTAATTATCTGTGGGAAAAGCCTGAGCTCCTTAGCAGGATACTAATGGTGTTCTCAGAGTAGCCTCTTCTAGTCTCTGGGAAGACTGCATACCAGAGGGCTTGCCTCCATTACTGCCCAAGTTACTTAACCCTTGTGGCCTCAGTTTCCTCATCTGTAGCATTAGGCTGGTGGAACCTACCTCAGCAGGTTCTTGTGAGGACTGGGTCAGCCTCACACAGAGGAAGCCCCCAGTGAGTGTTGCCTGTTACGGTTGTGTCTTTACGCTCTCCCTCATGCTTTTAAGATCTGGCCACGGGGTTTTCTCTTCATTCTGTGCTGCTTTTCACCACAGGTAGTGCCTTTGCCTCTGCTGTCCCCCAGTCCCTATCGCCTGGGTGCGGGCTGGTCAGACACATCCTGTCTCCTTGCTCTTGGATACACTGTGCGTGTCTCAGCTATTGAGCTAGAGGTATCTGCTAACAAGTCAGCTATTGCCTCTAGAATATGAGCTTTGTGAGGATGGGCTGGCTGTCTTACTTATCTCGGCGTAGTGGCACATAGCACATGTTGAGAAAATGCTGAATGAATAAATGAAAGAATAAAAGGAGTTCACAGTCTACTGGGGTGTTTGGAGGTTGGGGAAGAGGGATGGAAGGCAGTTAAGTAGCTTAATAACAGTGAAGGGGAATCTGAGCAAGTGTTGGGCTGAGGTGAAAATTAGGTCCTATAGGAGTTCAGCATAGGGAGTTTGCTCACTGAGTAAGTGCATGTGCTTAGAAAGCCTGTTTAAAGTTATCTATTGAATGGAAGAAAGCAGTCCCTTCTCTGTGATTCTAATTATTCCCTTCCCTAAAAGAAGCTATTGCAAATGGAAGGTCATGCAATCTGCCTCCTTGTAAGATTTTCAATTCCTCAGAAGACAATGAATTCTCTGTTACCTGGTGGAAGGGGTAGAATGGAACTTCTTTTTAATTAAATTGTCTCTGCAACAGAAAGTGACTTTGTCTCTCCCCCTTCTGAAGTCCCCTAGGCCTCCAGGGTCTGACTCAAATCACCCTCCTTGAATTTACTTTCCCACTGGTACACCCTGAATTATGAGTTATGATTTTATGTGAACATGTCTAGTTCCCTAATGAGATCGAGAGTCTTTGGGAATTTATATTTGTTTCCTGAAATGTTTAATGTTGTGCTTTTGAATTATGAAGTCTCTGCACATATATTTATTGATCGACTGGGATTCTCCATATATGCAATAACAACTTTTGAGTAATTAGAACACAGCCCTAGTCTCAGAATGCCAGTGATCCCCGGGACTTCAGGTCCCTGTTACAGGAGCTTCTCAATGCACATTATTAAATGTCTAATCTACAACTTTCATTACTTTTGAAATAAGAAAAACCGAAGTGTGTGTATGTGTGTGTGTGTTTATAAATATATACATATATATAAAACTTAGGAAAATATTGATAAATATAAAACCTAAAATAACCTAATATCTAAACCTGGGGCTAAGTACTTTTAGTATTTATACTATGTCTCTAGCCTTTCTTCCTTTGCTTTAGGCTATTGCTTCTCTGTTTCTCTCTCTCTCTCAACATGAAGTGGGGTTATATTTTTCCACTTCTCCAGCAATCTGCTTTCCCCCCATTCACATCAATAGATGTTTATTTGAAGTGATGGTGCTGAAGAATTCCTTGTAGCCTGCTGTTTCAGCTCTTGACCCATCATTTTGTCTTGCTTGTCACTACCTGTCCTTTCTTGATTTCTGTTAGTCTCTCTCGACTGACTCACCACTGTGCTCTGATCTTTGATACCTGCATGCGTCTTGATAATAAGCTCCAATTTTTTGGAGCATCTGCTGTGTCCCAAATACTTGTGTGTGCTTTATTTTTTATTTTTATTTTTTTTTAAAGATTTTATTTATTTGACAGAGAGAGAGACAGCGAGAGAGGGAACACAAGCAGGGGGAGTGTGAGAGGGAGAAGCAGGCTTCCCGCCGAGCAGGGGGCCCGAGGCGGGGCTCGATCCCAGGACCCCGGGATCATGACCTGAGCCGGAGGCAGACGCTTAACGACTGAACCACCCAGGCGCCCCATGTGTGTGTTTTAAACACTTTAAAAATCTGTCTTCTGATAGCCTGAATATTTGTAATACTCATTTTATAGATGAGAAATTTGGTTAAGGGGTTCTCAACTTATATAAAAGATCATGAAGGTGGAAGTTGATCTTACAGTCTTTATGCCCAACACCCTCTCTGGTATGTGAAATTGCCACCCTACCTTCACACTACTTAGCTTCAGACTTTTTCTGGAATATTGGTTTTTAGGGGCTGTGTCTAGTCAGCGTTTGGCTCTATAATATCCCTCCAGGGGTACCACAAGCCACACCCGTTGGCCAACATTCACCCAGTGAATTTCGTATGCTTTACTTGTGTGTGTGTGTGTGTGTGTGTGAGAGAGAGAGAGAGAGAGAGAGAGAGAGGTTGAGAAAAGTTGTGGCTCTTGTTTTCATTCCCTGTGGTGCTGAAGTGGACTGCCCCTCACATCTGTTTTCAACCCCCAACCCCAATACCAGAGTTATATTCTATTAACTCAATGCACCTTTTCTTTGTAATTCATGTCAGTTTTCCTCCCAGCCACCTGCACAGTCTCTGGCTCTCTCTCTGGCTTGCTCTCAAAGCTGTGAGTAAGTTCTTTGTGTATTTGTTGTTTTTGATAACCTCAGCCCAAGATTTAGGTCAAGGTGGGGGCCCTATTAAAGATGCCCTTAATCATCCCATCTGTGTTTGAAGATTTCCGTGTTGGCAAGCGAGTAGATAGAAGTAGCTGTATGTTTCGTGACCAGATGTACTGGCAGCTGAGATGGGGGCATTCAGCTGAAGCACATTCCTATCGTGATTTGGCCAAGAGTGGGCCACTGAGATTAATATAATAATCCTTGCTTGTGATCCAGGTTTGCCAGCTGAATCACAGAGCCTCAGTGTTAGAAGGGACCTTAAAACCATCTACTCCAGGGGCGCCTGGGTGGCTCAGTCGGTTAAGCGACCGCCTTCGGCTCAGGTCATGATCCCGGAGTCCCGGGGTCGAGTCCCGCATCGGGCTCCCTGCTCGGCGGGGGGTCTGCTTCTCCCTCTGACCCTCCTCCCTCTCATGTGCTCTCTGTCTCTCATTCTCTCTCGCAAATAAATAAATAAAATCTTAAAAAAAAAAAAACCCATCTACTCCAACTGTATGATTTTATACTTGAGGAAACTGAGGCACCGGATAAAGGAAGTGATTGAAACTTGTAGAATGCCAAGGCTGTGAGGGACTTTTGGCATGACCTCACCCTACTCTCTCATTTTATGGGGAAGGATAGTGAGGCTTAATGTCACACAGCTGGTTACTGCAGAGCAAGGACTCCACTGGATTCCTGATCTCAGGCCCAGGATGGGTGACCTGTCTCAGCCTCCAGGGTGGATCTGTGGGATTTGGCCGGTAGGGGAGCATCCTTCCTCCTTGCGTTGTGGGGCACGTTTAGTTCTGGTTGGGGAGAAGGAAGTTTCTTTCGATAAGGGTATAGACAGGCTGAGTTCCCTCATGTCCCCTTCAGGTGGATTCCCAAGTGTCTCTGTTTGAATTCTCAGTTTGGTGTTCTTGCTTCTGCCCTCTCAGCCCTACGGAGGTCTTCTTCCTTGATAGATGGGACAGCCTTCTCCAGTGTGGCAGGAATGAGGGAACCAGTGAGGCGAGCCCAGGAGAGAGGCAGCAAGGGAGTGAGGCAAGAGGTGCCGGCAGGTTAGAGGTGCTGGTTTCTTGCTTTGGGTTATGGGTTTGTAGAGGATTTCAACTTTGTAGTGAAGACAGGACTGAAAGAATCCCCTCTGTGGCAGGAAAGGAGTATTTTCCACATCCTTCCCCAAGTACTTCACCCAAGAACTCCTACTCATCCTTCATGACCTAGCTCAGATATCCTTGTCCACTCTCTTGCTGTTTTTCAGGGTTATAGTCTATGAGTTGCATTAGGAGAAAGATGAAGTTTGTAAAGAGGTCTTTCTGGCCCTCCCAGTACTGAAGCCCCTTGGACAAGTGCCAGGGAGATTCATCTCCCAGAGATTCCCGTGCTCTAGGTGGTGGTGGAGGCTTCCTGCCGGGAGGATCTGAGGCAGAGGACATGGATGCTGCCATGCTTGCACCCCCATGCGTCTAGCAGTGCAACAGAGAACTTCTGTCTGCCCTACAAGGTTGGGTCGGTAAAACCCACTTCAGCTGAAAGCCACTATAATTTAGCAACTTGATAATTAAAATTCTAATATATGAATGAAAACATGGGCAGTTTACCGAAATATTGAAGTCCCGCTGTCGTGATTCTACTGTTGTTTCCTCTGCCAGATCTGTAGCTTTTCCACACACCTTCTTTGTTTTGGGCCTTGATTCAGATATAATCTTTGCAGGAAATAAGTCCCATGTGTTTACTCATTGGTTGGATGATGCGTGCAATGGTTCTTTTGTGATGGGGGAATAAAAAATAGTGTCTTCAAATTACGTGAGGTGCTGAGGGGCATCTCATCAGTAGAAGAGGTAAACCGAACTCCTGGAAAAGGTACTTCTGGAGCTCCCATTTTGTTTACCTAGTGATAAAAAACATGAAGGCCAACTAGAAGAGAAAACTTACAAGGCGATATTGCTGAGGGAGGCCATCGACCTGAACGGATGGATTGATTTATTTCCTCAAATGCTCTGAGAATATAGCCAGTTGTCGCTTTCTGTTATTAATAAAGAGGTCACTTTATCATTAAGCCTTTGAATCTGCATTTAATGGCTAAAGCAGATGGTTATAATTTCTGGCTTAGTGTGGCCACCTTATTAATAACAAAGAACTGATGGAAAGGAAAAGGCTTCTTCATTTTTAACTCCAGAAGCATAACACAAATGTTTTCCAGCCTTTCTTTGTGTGCAGAGCAGACCTAGTGACTGCAGTAAGATCCTGTTACACATTTGAAAAAAAACTTTTGCAGAGTGGAGGTAACTCCATTTGAATCCTTCTTTTGTTAAACTTTAAAGGGACACCAAACTATATGCTCCCCCCTTCGTGGGGAAGGTATTTTGAAGGAAGCTCCAGGATTATATTTAAAAGTAAATTAATATTTTAATAACATAAAGAAAACAGTAGAAAACATCCACCTCATTTCAGATAGTGGAGGTCTGTGGTACTTTCTAAAGTTAGTCTCTTTGCTTACACTATTCTAAACTGGTTTTTGGATTTAATTACTAGGATTGGGTGAATGTATCATGTATCTTACTTTGGTTCTTTTTAAATTCACTTGGAGTTTTGTGGAAAAAAAAAACAATGGCAGAAATGTATGGTAGCAGATTTCTGCTTGATTTCACTGAGTCCCTATACTCCCATATAATGGGGAAGAATTTGAAATCATGATGATCACACTGGCAATTTTTTGTTACATTCTAGCATTTTGAGGAGAGTTTGGGAACAACTTACATTCATGAAGACAGAATGATTTAGAATCCTAGTGCACCTGGTAAACAAGTCACAGAAATTCTGGGAACCTTTCACATAGGCTCAGAAGAGCACTTTCATTGACTGACTTACCCCTAAGACTTACTTATATTTCAGGCTATTTGCCATATCCTGGGGTCTGTTATGGCAACGAACTCCTGATCCTTTAGATGAATAGAATGTGGTGAGTGTGCTGTGCCTGCCTCTGAAATAAGGAAAAAGCACTACATATTAGGGATAGAAAAATCTTCAAAGATTACTTTGTATATTTGTTTTCAATTATTTTTCTACTAATGATGCCTTTAAGAAGAGCTCTCCATGATCCCATATTTAGAAATAGTTTGAATATCAAATTATTAACAATAATTACTTGGTTTTTCCATTTTTGTTAATCAAAGACACGTATAACAACCCATTCAGTTCATTTGGTCATTTGCTTGTTTGTTCATTTGTTCATTTATTCAACATTTAGTCCGTATCACTTTTTTAAAAAGATTTTATTTATTTATTTGAGAGAGAGAGCAGGCACACAAGCAGGGGGAGGGGCAGAGGGGGAGAGAGAGGCAGGCTCTCCACTGAGCAGGGAGCCAGATTCGGGGCTCGATCCCAGGACCCTGGGATCATGACCTGAGCCGAAGGCAGATGCTCAACCTTCTGAGCCACCCAGGCGCCCCTCTGTATCACTTTTGACTGGGCACTGTGCTGGGGCCTAGGGATGCAAAGGAGTAGTGATGGCTATCAGGCTTGTTACTATGCCAGAAAGAGTGGGTGGATGATTGTTATTCCTACCTTCTCAGACTCCTGGATATCTAGACCAATCCATGGCTAAACCATCATGCTTTGTTTCCTTTTTTAAAATTTTGAAATATCATAAGCATACAGAAAAAACTGAAAAAATGACAAATTCCTTTTCAGATACAAACATTTTGCCAGATTGGCCTCATTTTTTTTTAAGAAAGAAAATATTATAGATACAACTGAAGCTCTCCATTACCCTTCGTAAACATTGTTTCTTTTCTTCTCTAGAAATCATCTCTCAGTTATATTTAATGTCTTTTCATTTCCATGCATGTTTTTATACTTTGGCTGCTAAGTATGTATAAATCCACAAATGATACATGGTATTGCTTTTGCCGATTATTAACCCTTTTCTTTTTTTTTTTTTTTGAGAGAGAGTGTGTGCTCAGGCACAAAAGAATGGGGATGGGGGTGGGGGTGGGGAGGGGGAGAGGGAGAGGGAGAGAGAGACTCTTAAGCAGGGTCCACACCCAGCGAGCCCAAGGTAGGGCTTGATCTCATGAACTTGAGATTGGATGCTTTTAACTGACTGAGTCACCTAGGCGCCCCCCCCGCATTTTTAAACTTTATATAAATGGCGACTTACTGTACCTGACCTTCCACATCTTACTCTTTTTGTTCAACGTTAGGTGTTTGATATTTAACCTTGTTAATTTAGGAACTGCATGTTAATCTAGAAAGTTATTTTAGTTGGTGTGCAGTAACTATTATATGACCATTTCACAATTAATATATTCATTCTCCTGTTTTCATTTTTTTGTATTATAAACAATGGTGCTGTGAAAAATTTTGACTTATCTTTTTCTGAACACGTGGGGGAAATTTCTCCTATATACCTAGGAATACGGTGGAGTATGAGTGTCTTTGGCTTACTAGATGTTGCTGAATTGTATTCCAAATGCCATGTGCCAGTGTGAACTCCTGCCTACAATATGAGTCCCTCATGCTTCTCACTTTTTCTAACTCTTGGTATTAGAAGTTTTTTTAGTTTTTGCTTATTCGGTGGGTATGAAATACTCTATCATAATTTGGGTGTACAGAGATATGTCAAAAGTTGAGTGAAGATGTTGAGCAAAGACTGGGGATTTCTCCTTTTCCTCCTGTTCTAGCTATATTGCAAGGCAGGTTTGCGTTTCTGGTTGAGTAAGGTCATTCTCATCAAGGGCTACTTTGGCCTTAAGTAGCTTGCTCAGCATTCATTATACATGGAACATGGTCTTGTGGACCTTCTGAAGGAAAATGAAGATGCAAAATCCAAACTCATGGAATCTATGTTGGTGGGTAGCAGTGGTCACTATGGCCTGATTTGGGGTGGATTCATTGTAAGAGACCTGGGTCTCTGCTCAGCGGAGACTGCTGTCAGCTTGTCTTTGGGCTTTCATGTTCTCATCCATAAAATGAGGGGTTGCATTACTCATTCTTTCTTCAAGTGCTAATTTTTTTTGGTCTCAAAATTCCATGTTTCTAAATAGTAATGTCCTTTGGTACTGTAAAAAGTTTTTGAGTCACTGATGCTCAATTTGTCTTGAGAACAGAGGAACTTATGCAGGAGTCATCACTAAGTGAAAAGCAGATAAAAATGCTGAAAAGTCCCCTTTGAAATTGCAATCGAAATTAAAATTCTGTAGAAAAAGATCATCGTCACTCATGCATTAAGACCATAGTGGGGACAGCAGAGCAGATACAAACTGTGACTGATTATTCCCCTCACTGCCCCATTTTTCTGTTTTACAAATTTTCTTTAATGGTCACATAGTAATAATATTCTTGGAATAAAATAATAAACATATGCAAACAATTATAAGCTCATTTGTTAGAAAAAAGAATGTGATTTACACAAAACATGTGTTGGGTAAAGGGGGAACACCTGTATATGAAAAATGATTTGTAATAATTTCTTAGATAATTCCTATAATCCTTTCCTGGGTTAAAGTTGGTGGGTGATAAGTGTCTTTCTTTATGTATTGATGTTGGAAATATCCAGGAAAGATGAAACACAACTAGACCAGCATCTTACATAAAAGCAGTGGCGAAACTGAGCGTAGAACAATTCGACCTTCTCTCAGTAGGTTTTAAGACCAAGAAAGAAGTGGAAAGCACCACTGAGAAGATTTTAACCATTAGGTCATGTAGATGATCGTATTCCAAAGGCATTTGACAAACCCATACTATTTGTCAGAGCAACAATAAGACTGGGAGTAATCATTATGTTTATTACATTGAGCATCAGATATCTGCGTTTTTCTCTCAATGCTGGGGCAACCATGGAAGGTAGGGATAACTATCCTGATTGATAGTTGAGGGTGCAGAGCGGTTAACAAACTTGCCCCGCACGGGGGGCCAATCAGTGGCACCACGTGGATTTGCCCCAGCCTGTTTCACTCTGTTGAGGCACGCGTGTGTGCGCACCCTTGCCCTGGGAAGCTCTGCTTACATAGAGCTGAAAGCTGTCCCTCTGCAACTTTCCCACATGTTTGTTCTCATTCTGCCCTCCTGGGCACCCAGCATCAGAAGTCCGCTCCCTCTTTCACATGACAGCCCTTCACATTCCTGAAGAGGGTGCTCGTGCCCATTTTCCAACCACCCCCTACCTCAGTCTGTCATTTCTGAAAAACGTGGAGAGGTGTTTTTATTCACAGATGCCTTGGGAAATTGCATGGTTTTTAGACTCATGCTGAGTTTGTCCAGATGTGCCAATATTTGTCCTATATGATATAAATTAATTGTCTAGAAGAGGAAGAAACCTTTGCAGGCACTTACTCACTAATGCAAACCAGTTCCTTTGGGTATTGATGGAAGGGAAAAAATTCAAAATGAACCAGATCATTTTCACTGGGAGAGTGTAGAATTCACGTCCTACTTTTTAGGACCAATCTGTAGCATGACAGTTCAGTATTACCACATACTTTCACCATGGGAAACTCCGGCTGACACTTGTAATAGAGCCCAGCTTTTTTTTTTTTTTTTTTTTTAAGATTTTATTTATTTGCGAGAGAGAGAATGAGAGACAGAGAGCATGAGGGGGAGGAGGGTCAGAGGGAGAAGCAGACCCCCTGCTGAGCAGGGAGCCAGATGCGGGACTCGATCCCAGGACTCCAGGATCATGACCTGAGCCGAAGGCAGTCGCTTAACCAACTGAGCCACCCAGGTGCCCCCTAGAGCCCAGCTTTTATGTGAGGACATTGCAGAGATGGAGAAAGCGTGATACTCTTATATTTTATTTCCAAGATCTATGACCCAGTGTTTACAGCATAAGGTGGCAAAGAAATTTGCCCCTCCCAGACTTAGAAGGGTATTATTATAAGATAAATAATTGTGACAATATTGAGTAAGGTTTAAATTTATGGAAAAACACAAACTCTTAGAGAGAGGAATTCTTCTTTTTTTGAAAGATTTTATTTACTTATTTGAGAGAGAGGGAAAGAAAACATGAGCAGGGGGTTAGGGGCAGAGGGAGAAGGAGAAGCAGACTCCCTCTGGAGCAGGGAGGCCAATGCTGGGCTCGATCCCAGGACCCTGAGATAATGACCTGAGCCAAAGGCAGACACTTAAAGGACTGAGCCACCCAGGCAACCCAGGGAGAGGAATTCTAAGACTAAGGTGTTCTAACATTGTCAGTGCCTGGCATATATGCACCTGAGTTCTCTTTGAGACCCAGAATGAAAAAAGCTATCCAGTGTGGATGAACCTCAAGATATTAATAATAGTCATGACCCCTCTACCCCATCATCACAGTCAACTTCAGCAACAACTGTTTCTAGTGTTTTTTGAACACCTATGATGTGCCTGGCAATGTGCTTTGCATCAAGTTATCTCAATGATTTCTCAAAATTCAGAAAGTAGGTACTATTGTTAGCTTCGTTTTACAGATGAGAAAACCGAGAGGTTACGTATCCTGCCTGAGATCATGTACCTTGTGTGTAGCAGAGCGAGAGTCTTAGCTCACACTTTGCTCCTATACCTTGTTTCTTTCTTGGCAACATAGACTATCCATTGAACATTAAATAGCGCACTGGGGACACATTAAAAAGTCTTTCATTGTAAATGGAACATGAACATTTTCTCAGTATGAGATTTTCTTAGTGAGACACTCATTCTTAGAAAACTATTAAACTAAGGCTTATTATAAAGCATCTGTTTCCACATCCAGATATACCTCTTCTATATTAGTATAATTCTCTATTAAAATCACAGCATGAAGTGGTTCACCCTAAGAGATAAAGGCAACACAATTTAGCGTAAAGCTTGCCAGTTTCTCAGGGATAAGATGACATGAATTTTAGCTAGCACCGTCCCTAACCCTCCCTGTGGCGTTGGTCTTGCCTCTTTCTCCATCTGGGTCTTAGTGTTCCCCTTTGTAAAATGTGAGTGTTGGACTCTGATCACGAAACTTCCTTCTAGATTTGCATAATGCATAATGTATAATGATTGCTAGCTTCAGGAAAAATAAAGTGTCTTTGTTCTTTAATGAAAATAACAGATACCCAATCTCATGCCAATCTCTTGCTTTAAATATTTTTAAAGATTTTATTTATTTGTTTGAGAGAGAGAGAGAACGAGTGGTGGGGAGGGGCAGAGGGGGAGAGAGAGAGAGAGAGAGATTGAAGCAGACTCCCTGCTGAGCCTGAAGCCAGATGCGGGACTCGTCCCAGGACCTGCAGATCATGACCCGAGCTGAAGGCAGACGCTTAACTGACAGAGCCACTCAGGCTCCCCTCTTGCTTTAAATTTTTTATTCACAGAAGCTAAGGACATATTACTCTCTGCTGTCCCATCTCTTTAAGTCATTTCTCCAACAAACTTGTCAGGGTTTATCTAAATCTTAGCACCATTTAGGTGTGGCTGATTGCCTGGAAGGAGGAGGTCCTGACGTCTTCCTCATGTGAATCAGTGAATTGAAATCCACTGCAAAACTACTTGGCTTCTTGCTTCTTTCCTTGGTGAACTTTTCCACTTTCCAGAAGCACTTTTTGGCAGTTACACCTGAAAGCAGGACAGGATGGAGATTGTAGAAATGGGTGATAGTAGTCTGTCTCATGAATTTCCTCTCTATTTGCTTCCTTCCCCAGCAGAGTTAGGTGCCCCCTTCTCACAACACTTGAACACACATCCGTTAGGGTTTATTTTGAAGGGTAGTCAGTAGCCATTTCTCTTTTGCCTTCCCTGGATTATAAAACCATCAGGGGTATAGACAGAACATGCCTGTGCTTAGCTAGTATCTGGCATGTAGATGCTGCTCAATAAATGGTGAATGAATGAATAAAGAAGGAAAAAGGTTGCATTTCTAAATATATACTAGTGAACAATGCTTTAAGTTCTATGAAAATATTCACTTATGAAACAGACAGTTCAGATGTTCCCTCTTTGACCATTCTTTACTTGATCTCCCCTACTTGAAATAATCTTTTCCTCTCCTCTTAACAGTTGTGCTATTTGTTTGGTAATTAATTATGTAGTGCCTCATGACATTTTTTTCCTGTTTTATAATATTTTCTGGTTTTCAATTATTTTATGACTTTATTTTTTTCTTATAATTTGTTTCCACACAAAGGTTATAAATTATTAGATGACAGAGATAAGTATTACATTTTAATTAAATATTAAAATTTATTAATATTAATGTTTATTAATAATTAAATATGACAATTTTCCTGTTTATATTTTAAATTCTATTTTCCGTGTTTCATTTTGGATAGTTTTGATGTTTGTGTTTTCAGGTTCACTGATCTTTCTTTTCTGCAACATCTAATGTGATGTTAATCTAATCCAGAGTATTTTTCATCTCATACATTGTAGATTTCACCTAGCAATTTGATTTGGGTCTTTTTCCCATCTTCAATGTTTCTACTTATTTTTCAAGCATGTGGGATATAGTTATAAGAACCGTTTTAATGTCCTTGTCTGCTAATTCCCACATCTGTTGTCAGTTCTGGGTTGCTTTTGGTTGATTGATTTTTCTCCTCATCAGAAGTTATATGTTCCTGCTTTTTTGTATGCCTGGTAATTTTTGATTGGATATCAGATGTGAATTTCACCTTGTTGGATGCTAGATATTTTTGTATTTCTGTAATATTCTTTGTTCGGGGATGCAGTTAAGTTGTTTAGAAACAGTTTGATTTGTTTGGGTCTTGCTTTTAAGATTTGTTAGGCAGGACTGGTACAATACAGTCGAGGACTGATCATTCCTCACGACAGAGACAAGGCCCTTCTGTGTACCCTACCCAATGTCTGGGGAATCATAGAGTTTTCCAGTTGGAACCATCCTTATGGATGTTTTTTCCTGCAGCCTTGGGTAGTGGCCTTACACTGCATGCCCTGAGCAGTATTCCACTGAGTATTGAGAACTTCCTTTGGGTCTCTGTGTAGCTCTCCCTTCTCTGGGTACTCTTCCTTTTTCTTTTTGCCATTTAACACTTTTATTCATTGATAAGATATAAGAACTCAGGTCTCTTAAATCTACAGAATCTCTCAAAATATTTGACTGTGTCCACGAGACAGATTGTAGTTGCCTTCGTCTCCTTGGACTGTTAGCTCCATTTACTCAACCCAGGATGTCCACTTGAGTTCTCCCTTCCCCCACACACCTCCACCTGGAAACCCTCTCAGGTAGTAAGTGGGGGCTCGGAGGACTCACCTCGCTTGTTCCTCCAGCCCTTTGCTGCCTGTTATCCAGCTCTTGACCACTGTCCCTGTTTCCATCTTGGCCAGAAGTGGAAGTGATCCATTTTATTCTTTTTGCCTGGACTTATCCTCCATTCTCAATTTCCAAACCTCACCGTCCCTGACTCCATGACCCTGGGAGAGGAGCCCTTCCTCTGTGTCTCCATCAAACCTGTGCTCACCAGCACAGCACTCACCTCCCTGCATTATTATTATGGTTTTTTACTCTCTCTTTCTGCATTAGATGTTATTTATTTGAGGGGAGGGAATGTCTTTTATCTCTGGTTTTCCCACACCTCAGGTAGTATAGTCCCAGGCATTTAACAATTGTTGGATAAGCATTTGTTAAATGAATGAAAGAACGAATAGGACTCAATTTTCAAAGTATCAGTTTATGAACAACTTTCAGAAGCTCTCTTTTAATAGAAAATAGACTGTAGTTTTATATGTGCAGAAGTCTCTTTTAAATTTTTAGATAATCCATTGTTTTTGATAGCTTAGACCTGGTTTTTATCTGTTTGTTTTTTTGTAGCCTCTCATTAGAAGGTGTTATTAAAGTCCATCTAATTAGTGCTTAAATTAAATGTGAAAGCAAATGAACAAAGAATAGAATAACCATATTATAGACAATCAAAATGAAGGCTGACTTTTAGGTAATCCATGTTATGTTTGAGCCTCAGGTATGGTGTATCCCAAGCCTGAAATTTGGTGAGGTGGTACTCTTATCTCAAGTGGCTTTTCCATGTTGGATGTACTTGGATATCTGTTATCGGAGTAGACCACAACTGGTCTGCAAATAGCTGTGAGTCTGTGCATTCTTATCAACTGGAGGCAATTGACAGTGGATATGTGCCACGGGGGCCATGGTCAAGTGCAAATCCATACTATATTTGGGTCTTTTAGAGTTGGTAGAATGAACCATATTTGGTAAGCCTCTTAAGACTATCTTGTTCTATTTCCTCAGCAGCTTTTGGTTACCGGAGGTGCCTCTGGAGTCCTCCCTTCCCCCATTGCCATCCCATTGCACAGTTGGCAGGGCAGTAGATTGAGGCTTGTGTTCTTCTAGACTCAGTATTTTTTTCTACAGTAGGGATAGTGAGATTTACCTTGGCAGGTTGCTGTGATGATTAAATGAAATAATAAATGTAAGTTGCCTATCATGGTTCCAGGCACACAGGCCCCCCGCCCCTTCTACACCCCCCCCCACCCCCCCCCCCCCCCCCCCCACCGCCGCCTCATCTAAAAGGTAGCTCTCTGCCTCTAATGTTGAACTGTATTGACTGGCTACCAATATACAGACTCATGGAGTTATTCTCTCTGTAACTCTTAGCAACTTTTCCTTTAAGGTTTAATGTGCATTCCTTTACTTTTAGGCCAGATGTTTATTTTCCTGAAATGGAGTTTTCTTGACTTAAAGTACAGTCTTCTGCTTTTCTTTGTTTTTACTGCTTTGCCTGGTGATCAGATTGTCTAAAGCTACCTTTGTCTTTCCTCCTTCTAATCCATGGCCAAGGCAGGGGGTGACTTTAATTTACAGAAACACTCTGCATTAGCTAAGCGATTTCTCATTCTACCTCTCGGTTATTGATTAAACCTCTCCCTGATGCATAAATGAAGACTGGGTGTATTTTGCATATATTCCTAGAATGGCACAGTGATTCTGTGGCTAAACCAAGATTAGACCTTGCAAGTTATAAAAATCTGAACTTTTGCTTTAAAGAGTAAACTGTGTTTCCTCCAAAACTACTAGTTGAGCTTAACTTTCAAGTGTACTTTGTATTTAAATCTGATGATAGTGTTGTTTTTCCTTTTGTCTAGTTTAGATGGGGGAATTGAACCTTTTTCTTTGCTGGTCTGGTACAGCTGCCCTGACTGTGACCTAGGCAGCAAGTTTCTTCTTGCTGTTGTCAAGAATGCTAATTAACATATTTATTCTCTTTTGCCCTACTGTTTATGATACTTGTAATTATGTCTATTAGATGGTAAGCTCTGTTATCTCCCACTATAATGAGTATAGCACTCTTACATAAAGAAATTATGAACGTGTGAGTGTGTAAGTGAATAAATCAATGTATTTATATAGTTACTGCTTTAAAAGTCTCCAGGTTAGTGGTCTAAATGTATGCAGTCTTCGGATATGAGATGGGATAATTGAATACAAAATGAGACTGTGTTAGGATAGCCAAAGGCCTTTTGGTGCCTTTGTACAAATTAGAAAAGGTGCCCCTTCCCTTGCATGTCTGCTGTCCCTGGCCACGATGCTCATTGCTGCTGGAGGATTGCTAGATGGAACTTTGTCCTCACTTGCTCCCTGCGCTGGGCGCCCTTCTGCAGGGCACATCCAGCACAGTTGTATGAGGATCCTCTGACTTTTGTTTTTGGATCGTCTGTGGGTTTTGGTGTCACGTGGTCTCAAGGAGGGCAGTTGTCAGTGTTTCTGTGAAGAGCAGGCTTGATGAGCATGAGGATCCTCCCATTCTATCTTTCGGCCTCTTTTGTGATGTTTTTGTCTGCCTCACCAACTTCAAAAATTCATTTTCTCTGTGATATTTGTCTGTTTTGTTGAAGATTTGGGGCAGAATGCTGTGTGCCTTGCTGCTACGTGCAGCTCGATTAGCTTCTCGCATTTCCATGGAGTCAAGGCCAGTCACCCATCTGGGTGTTTGAGGTCCCTCTCGTACTGGCCTTACTCTAGACATCTAATCACATTTCTTTCAGTTGCTCCACAGACACGCCTTGACCTGGCCTTGCTCTTCTCCTCAGGCTGTTGATCACAGTGGACTCATCACTCATACCTCCTGGCTATTGCCCATGTGGCTCCCTTTGTCTGGATGCCTTCCACTGCCTCAGCTAATTCTGTTAAAGCCCACTTTAAAGTAGCTACTCTTTAATGAAGTAATGCGACTCCCTCCCCCTTGACCCCGTGAATCATTCTACAAAGCCTATTTGATTTTTTAAGTTAAATGCTAAATATTTAATCAAATGTGAGCACAACGTTGATTCCTTTGAATGGTGTCCAGCACATCGTTCATGCTTAGTACTGAGAGTACTTAGTCATTATTATTACTTAATCTGAATCACCTCAGTCATTCATTCATTCACCAAGCAAATGTCCCCTCTGCGGGTGCTGCTCCAGGTCTGGGGATGCAGAAATGTGTAGGACTTTGAGCTTGGGTACAAGCAGCAGGGGTGATCACCTGCCAGTTCCCTGGAGAGGGATGTCCCTGAAGGACAGTCGTCAAGGCTCTCCCAGTTGCCACACTCTATGCTTCTAAGGTGCCCTCCTCCAATGTCCTGGTCAGTATGAGAGAGGAGAAAGAGAAAAGGCTTCACGTTGGGTGGACGTGGATTTGAATCCCAGCTGCTTCGTGTGTTAGCTCTGACCTTCAATCCCCGCCTCTTAAAATGGGGACGACAGAGTAGTTGCCACAAGTCATTAAGAACTTGGTCCTGGGCTAAGTGCTTTACACTTGTGATTTTATGGACTCCTCAAAATAGCCCTATAAGCTACATCCTGTTAATAACTTCATTTTACCGATGAAGAACCAGGGGCACAGAAGGGTGAGAAAAATGGCCCAAGTGGTAGAGCTTTGAGCTGAGCCCAGGCCTGTCAGAGAGCAGAAGGCACATTCCTCCTCATCATGTAATATCATGCTATGTCATGTGTCTAAGTATGTTAAGCTCCCTGGCACACAAGGTCAGAATAAACAGCTATTATTATTATTCTTACTTTTATCTTTCTATAATTTACACTTTTCTTCACCATGCCGCCTAGCACTGAGTAATATACACTGCAGCTCTTCAATAAAACTTTATTGGATTTAACTGGATATGGATTTTGTGTGGGAAGGTGGGTAACTCTGAGTCTCTGAAGGGAAATGCGTAATAGAATACCATCTTAAAAGTGGGGGAAGTTCCAACAATATAAAATAGCAGCCACAGAAACAAACCAGTTAATGAGATTCTGTATTGGAAAATTGGAAAGAAATTAAATAGAATTGAAGAAACAGTCTGGCGGTTGACAACACTTGAAAATATTCTGGCCAACGGATAGTATTCTTGAGCAAAAGCAATAGAGGTGATGAATTACTTAGTTTTGTGGCCATGCCTTATAATAATGACAAACAGAGAGGAGGCTGTGCAGTCTTTAAAGTTTAAAAAATAAATTGTCCTTCTGCCATCTCTTCCCTTACCTGACACAAAGTTGGTCATGGCCAAAGGATTCTGTTTTTCCTGATGATGTTTTGAGTGAATTGGGTTAAGTTGTCTTGAAAATGGCTGTACCAGAAAATAAAAGCCTTTCTCTCTTCAGAAAGGGACTTTACTCTGGGGAAGAGCACAGCTTTCCAGAAGGAATCTGGGACTGCTGAGACCAGGAACTTCTGTCTTTCTCCCACCTCCCCAGTGTTTTGCCAGCAAAATGGGGGTATTAAAGCTTTGTGATGAAACAAAGCTGCATATCGGGATGTGGCTGCCAAAACGTCTTTCTTTATGGTTCTCTTGAGTTTGTGGGAGAAATAGTTATAAGGCTGCATATGCAAATTCAGGGGAACATTTTTCATTTTACTCATAGTCAGATGGTCTTCTTTTGGATTTTGTATCTTTCTCTCTTCTTTGGCTCTTGCTCTGTCCCAGCCTGCATGAGTTTTGAATCTTCAGGAGGGCCTGAAAGCCAGGTTTGGGTGCTGCATAGCCAAGAACATTCTGTAGCAGTGCCCAGTTACGCTATGAGGCGGCTCTCGAGAAATTACCCCTGCCACTGCGTCCAGCACATTGAACTGACCGGGCTCAGGAGGAAGGGACCAGAAGCCCCACCAGAGTCCCCCTCACCGTGGGGCTTGCTGGAAGATTGTGTCCCAGAGAGCAGTTTCTGCTTTTCGTGACTCCTTCTTCAGCCTGGGTGTTTTGCAGAGGAGCTTGTGATTGCCTCGCTGTAGGGAACCTGGGAAATACAGTGTTTTTGGATTCACTTTGAGATGATGGCCCTTATCAACAATGTGGAAAACCACCAGGATGTTGAGAAGGATGGTCAGAAGGTTTTGGGGAAATCTGGAAAAACAAATGTCCCTTCCGATCAGCCAGGAGGTTGGTATTGGGCTTTCTGTGATACTGGGGGTGGAGTAGCCCTTCCTGATAAGTCTAGGGTTGATTTTATGTATTTGCTGACATGTACTAAAATAAAATTTTAAAATGACATGTTCTATGAAGAAAATGAATATTCGTGACATTTTAATTCAGCTTCAGCAATACGTAATGAGTGTCGCATAATTTCCATTTATTATCACTCTCTGCATTTCAGGATCTTTCTTCCGTGAAGTTTCAGTGAGATGCTGAGAAATACATTTTGCTTTGTTATAGGCAGGATACATTTCAAGAGGCTTTCTTCCCCCTCTGTGTCTGATCCCTCTGCTAAATGCCTTGACTTTATGTCTTCCATAAGCCATCTGATCTTCCTGTGGCCCTGGGAGAGGCATATCTTTGAAAGGAGCATTTTGAATAAAGAAACCTGACCATTGGGGAGTGATGGCTAGGCTCCACGGCTTCTTGTTTGTTCCAGCTTGAAACTATGCGCTGCCTCTTCTTCGGCCCTTCCTCTGCCATTGAACGTCTCTTTTTCTTTCTTTGTGTGAATTCTGCCTTTTGGTGGAGATGGCATTTGCCATTTAGCTCTGATATAAACATGTGGCTGCTCTGTGCCTCAGTGTCATCATCTGTAAAATGGGGCTATATTTCCTGACCTACGTCAAGGTTACCAGGAGGATTAAGTGATAGTGTACAAAGAAGCCTTTTAAGAATTATCCAGTGTAATATAAGCTTAGAGCAACATATAATTGACTATAGCTTCTATTATTTAATTCTATTTTGTGACCTCATAAAATTTGACTCCTTTGGGCTCTATCGAGGCTAGGACTTTATCTCGTCATCTTCTCTTAGAAAAGTTAAATGCTGTTCCATATCAGAAAGTGAGTTAGGGCAGGGTAGAAGCAGGTCAAGGGCTCAGGTCTCCTGACTCACAGACCAGCAGGATGCTCAGGTTTGATGGCTGCTTTATCATCTGCATCATGTTTTCAGTGAGTGAGATATCACAGTCTCCTTTTCGGGGTTAAAATAGTACCTTAGAGGAAGCAAAGAACATGGTGCCACTTTGGTTCATTTTAACCCTCACTTACTGTTGCCTTCTGTGTCTCCATGTGCTGGGCTAGGCTGAGGGTAGGAAGACATAGATGACAAGGTTCTGGCCTCCAGGGGCCTCCAGTCTAGTGGAAGGAGGCAGAAAGGCAAAAAAACATCCAAGAATCCGAATTCTTGTCTCTGCTACTTACTCCCAGGGTCTAGTTGGGCAAGTCATGCACATCTCCAGGTTTAGGTGTCCCAGCTGCCTAGCAAGAGCACTGGACTAGATGTGCACAGTGCTTACCCATCACTGAGGCCTTTGTCACCATCTGAGGATCTGTGAGACTCCAAAGCTCTGTGCTGGCCGGGCCTTCGCAAACTGATGGCATGTTTCTCTTAATCATTATCTGTGATAAATTTCACAGGCTAACTGCATTCTCTTAACACCGACACCACCATTGTATTGAAACCCAGTTGTGACACTTTTTAGTTAACCTGACAACTTTGCAGTGATAGCAAAAAGGGGCATCTGGTGGTGATTTAATAGTGGCCATGAAAGTTAATGCCAGCAGTAACTACTACTCTCTGCACTTCTACAGTGTTTTTCTGATGGGAAGCTTTGTAATATTAGGTCATTTTCCTTAAAAAGGACGCAAGAAGGACCATAATGACAAGAAGAAATAGACAAATGCCTAGGCCTGGTGGAAGATTCTAACAGCCTCTATCAGAAATGGATAGATCATGCAGAAAAAAAAAAAAAGGGAAAATAGAAGATAGTAATACTATTAGCTCTGAGTTACTAAGAATTTATGTGCTGGGCACCATTCAAAGTATTTTTGCTTGGATATAGAAACTTGCACAAAAAAAAATAGAGAGCATACATTACTTCACACGTGAAAGGAGCATCACAAATATTGACCAGTTATAAGATCACAAAGAAAATCTCAATGTATTTCAAATAATCTGTTATACTAATCACTGTCTCTACTAAACGCAATGCAATTAAAAAGCAACAATTAAAAAAAAAAGGACCATAGAATTATAATAGCTAACATTTATTTCATGTTTGCTTCTGTGCTAGGAAGGTGTTGTTCTAAGTGCTTTCCATATAAAGGCTCATTTATCTTTACAACACTTTGAAGTACCCCTGCCTCTGTCCTGGGATAAGGAAAACGGGTACAGAGCAGTAAGTAAAACTTGTTTAAGATTACCCAGCTCTAAGAGATAGAGGCGGGATTGGAAGCCTCTGCAGCTGCACTTTTCCCGGTTGGACTACTGCCTAGTGCAAGCTGCTCACTCTCAGCTCACGTCTGAGAAACTGGAGAGACTTGCTTGTTATGAGGCCACAGAATAAGCAAGCTGCTTAATCATCTTACTTGCAGCTCTAAACTGGGCCAGATCCTTAAGCGGGAGGGTTCTTACTATGTGCAAGTGTTCTCAGTCTGGATTTTATGTCTCAGGTGACTCACGAACCCTTGGAAGTTGTGTGCAAATTGCATTTATGCGTCCATGTGTGTTGGTGTGAGTGGGGGTAGACTGCTTGAGGATTTCCTGCCCATTATCAGAGCAGGGCCCCCGCCCCGCCACTGGTGTAATTCTAGCTGTGCAGGTCCTCGTCGGCCCGAAATCTGTGTTGATATTCCGGGCTGGAAGTTTGGGCATAACCACCCACTGAACAATCGAGTGGTTGTGGGAACGTGGAAGAACCAGACTTTCCACATGTCCCTCCACTGCTCACAGCTTTGTTGCTTTGGAACAGTCGGACGATGCCTTTTTGTCTCCTTGAAGCCTTCCAAAGTTTTCAATCATTTTTTTTCCTCTCAAAATTTCGGAACCTCAGGTTTTGAGGGTTCTTCATTTTACTTTGTTTTACTTCTTCCTTATCGATTTTGTTCAGAAATCAGATGCTCCTAAGCTTTTTATTACTCATCCAACCCATGAGTTCAGTTTCTCATTTAACTTTTATGATTTTGTTGTTGTTAAGTCCTTTCAAAACCAGGTAAGAATGTTATACTTTATACTAACGTAAGAACAGAGTAGTAAAACTAGAAAATCCAACAGGACACACACACACACACACACACACACACACACAGGCAATTTAGCTTCTGTTCACAGAAATTGAGTGTATCTGCTAGGGAAAAAATTTTTTAAGGATGTTATCATTTTGATAGCTGTGTTATTTTTTATCACACAGATACAAAATACAAATTGTTCTTTCCTAGTCTCTGTTTACAGTTGATTACTCTAGATCTTCTTAGGGGTGAAAACAGATGACACATATTATGCTAGAGATGACAAAATTCTACTACAAAGTAGTTTTGTTATGCTTTTGGTTTAGATGAGTAATATGGTCTGTTTTGCTGTCATCTGTAAAACTTTACCATCTTTCTTATCCTTATTCACTACAACAAACTTTTAATGTTATTTCAGTGTGATCTTTAAGGATGTGAAGGAGACAGGCTTGGGTTCTGATCCCAGCTCTGTCGTTTACAAGCCATGTGACTTTGGGCAAGTTTATTTAATCTCTTGGAATCCTCTTTTCCTCATCTATAAAAGGAGAAAGTAATAATTATATATTGCTCAAAGGGTTGTGAGGAGTGTTATCAGGCATGTTTCTACATTTACCATAGGCTTCTCCCACAGTAAGCATTTGGTAAATGACTGTTGTTGATTGATTGTTTTCATGATTATTGTTGTCATTATAATAATATATATATGTCATATGATATTATCAGCATCACCATTTAAATTAAAATGTGTAATATGCCTGGTACAGTGCCTGGCACATGAATAGGCACCAAACAAATATTTTATTGGATTAGATGGTCCATTGTTAGCGTTTGTGACTGAATCAGACTAGGGGTACTTTTTAATTTATTCGATTAACGAGGATGAAATTGCTGAATGGAACAAATGATGGCTCCACCTTTAAGTCAACAAACTTCGTAGCAAGGTGATCTTGAAATCCAACAATGAAATGTGGCCGGTCTGGTGGGGAAAAAAAAAAACAAACCCCAAGAACCCTGAAGCTGTTTTAAGGAGCAGCAGTTCCCTCGTCACCCTGATGGCTGAAATTTTGCTTCTCTCCCTCGAATGAGGAGAGGGGAGGCGCGAGGGGCAGAGAGGTTACTGGTCGTGCTCATTAATTTTCTTTCAAGAACTGCCACATGTCACCAGGCTGCCCCCCAGCACCAGCACTGTTTGGCTGTCTTCTCTTTGCCCACGAAAAGCCAAAATGTTACACTGGCAGAGCTTACTAGATCTGACAGAGAAATTCTTCACGTCTGGCCGGGATGTCTAAGTAAATTTGGTGTACTTCTTGTGGTCTGGGGCAAATGCTGGAAGCTATTAGAATTCTGAACAAAACCCTCCATTCAAAGACTGCTCGTTTCCTGCTGGGGTAATCCAAGTATCAAACACGAAGAAATATGGGCAAGGAAAATGTGGCTGTTCAATGCAGAACCCACCGAGGTGTCTACGACATCTCCCCAAATGACTTAGAACGTTACTTCCACTTGATCATCTTGAATAAGTGGTTTCTTTTGAAAATAAGAGCTCTCCTTTTTCTGTATCAAGTATGGATGAGAACTGCTTGGATTTCCTCCCGTCAGTCAGAGTGAGGACAGGGCGGCGTCCTCCTTCCCTTGAAGCTCTAGAGACCTCTGTTTCTGGTTTTTTGTTTTGTTTTGTTTTCTTACCATTTCTTTTTGAGTTTTCCAAAATCAGAGGGTATCTTTCGTTAGCTGTGGCTATGGAGTCTATGCTTTGAGAAGAGGCCTGCCAGTGGCTGGAAACTATTTTATTAAGAAACCTTTATGGTGAAGCAATGGTTTATCTCATGAAATATCTTGAGTTTGTCATAAACTGTTTCCTTTCTGTACCGAGATTTATTTTCTGTGAAATTCCAGGTGTTCTTTTATATAGACTTGAAAGGAATAGATTTGGTGGTTCAGGTTTTGTTGTTTCTTTTTTCCCCCCAAGAAGCCTATTTTCTTGTGATGGAGTAATTGAGGATGAAGAAATCAGATAACATAGGTGAAGTCATTGGGTATGCATAGTGAAAACCATTATTTTAATTAATTTCCGTTACACCGGGCCGTAGGGCCGGTTGCGCAGTCGCACGGTGGGATGCTTGCTAGGGCCACCATGCTGTTCTGTCTCTGCATTCCTCCCGTAGGGGAAACTCTGAGACAGCCTCTCTCCTGCTGGACTGCACACGTACCCAGGACAGAGACACAGCTTTATTCATCATGGCATTCCCAGTTCGTGGCACCATGGTAGGCACACAATTAGTGCTTTTTAAAAATGAAGGAATGAACACGGCACTTTTATCAAACCCGAATGTTAGATCAGGTGGTTTCACAAAACCAAACGCCAGCGTTGGTTTGCTGGACTTCCTCGTACGTTTTCAGCCTCTTCTTCAGCTCCTGTCTGTGCTTTGATCCTTCTCTGAGATGGTTTATGTAGGGAGTCCCCTGTTCTTTCATCATTAAGGAATTCAGCCGCATTACTTAATAGTCCCAATCCTTTTCCCTTCCCCGTAGAATCTGTGGGAGATGTGAAATCTGTGAGCGATAACATTGAATGGGAAAAATTAACCTATTCTGTTGACTTTGAAGGCGTTCTAACTGCATCCGATAACAGGCAGCCTGCTCGTCAGTAAGACAGCAGTCCTGCGTTATGTCAGGGGTCACGTGGTAGCTCACGTTCAGAGAGTTTTCTTGTCTTTTCCTCCAAGTGCTGCTGACCTCTTGGATGAAAATATTCCCCATCTAATAAAAGTCAGAGCAAATTTATGGGCCTGCTCCTGACCACTTGTCCTTTATGCTTTAAAAGAAAAAATAAATCTAGATGAAGATTCATAGGTTGCTGTTGGACCGTGTAAATGGTGGGCAGAGGCCAAATATTCCCCCATCCTGGGTTTGCCTGGCTTTTCCTCTTTCGGGCTGTTTGGGGGGGTCAGTGGAGCTTGTGGAGTGGAGGTTCCTGCGGAGAATGGTAATGTAGTTAGTTCTCTTTAGAAATATAAGCCGTCACTCTCATTGCCTGGGGCTCCGTGCTTCGGTACTGCACAGGAGGCCCCAGGCGGGGCTGAAGTGAGGCCACTAATAAAAAAGTAGCCGAGGCCCGTCAGGGCGAATCAATGGGGACCGAGTGAAAAGGAGGATGTTCTGTAATTACAAGCCCAGGAAAATGTTAGAGCTGTCTTTTATTGCCACCATTATGACAATTGTCCTTCCTACCTGTTCTCAAGGGTTTTCTGTCATTTTATCATTCCTTCAACAAGTGTTTATGAACTATGTACCCTCTGTTCTGTTCACCACATACTTCAGGGCTTACTTCAGACTGTTCATAAATGAATGTGTGATGACTCAGATGTGGGTCTGGCCCTCAAGGATCCTGTCACCTGGTCAGAGAGATGAATATGAGGCAGAGAGGGGCTGGTCCATGGGATATGGCAGAATGCAGAGCAACAGAGCTTGGGATCGGATAGACTTGGGTTCAGATTCAGGGGCTACCACTCATTAGGTCTTTTGATTTCAGTCAGTTGACTCAATCTTGTTCAAGGTTGGTTTCCAAGTCTTTCAATTGTGAATAATGCATTCCCTTCCTGGAAGAGTTGCGTTAGGCTTTGAAAAAGCTGGGACAATGGCCTTGGCACAGAGTAGGCACTTGCTAAATGGCAGCTCTTATTATCTTATTGCAACTGGCCAGGTTCAGATCAAGTCCTGTGTGAACTTGAGGGTGGTGAAGGGACAGTAGCAGTGAAGGGACCAGGGGTTTGATGGGGGACATGCATCTGAGCTGCGCTTGGGGAGATGACTAGGATTTGGGAATGTGGGGGGGGGGCAACAGAGAAGAAACTGTCTTCAAGACTTATTATATATTTTTATATCTTTTTTTGTTTGTTGTTAGCAAATAGGCAACAATTTTGCATCATTTTTATTTGCAACATGTGAATCAAATCATTATGTCACTTCAACTTTAGCATGAATTCCAATGCCAAGAATTGTGTATTTCTTCTGTTTTCTCTGGTTGCCTCACAACCCTCTATAAACAGCATCTACTGAATGATTGCAGAGGCTCATGCCCTGGCTGTGTTGAAATCTCTGCATTGAGTGGGGATGGCCCTCTGAATCCACTGTGATCGGAGGTATTTTCTTAAAGGTGCCCAGATCCTAAGTTCTAGCTGCTTCTCAGAATAGTGAGAGCCTGGCGACATCAGAGCAGGATCATGGTCTGTGGCCTGTGCATGGCAAGCCCTTGACTAAGCTAATGATAGTTGTGATTATGATTGATTATTTGGAACTTCTAATAACTTGGAATTTTATTTGTCAAAGACCCCTCACTCCTTGGTGAGTCTGAGAAGGCTGGCGTCAGCCTAGTGTTCTTCTGCACTGGCCTGCAGCTTCATTTGGCCTGGGATAACTTTGGCTCTTGTGCCCGGCCTGTGTGTGTGTGTGTGTTTGTTTGTGTCTGTCTGTCTGTCTGTCTGTCTCTGGCCTCTGTACTAGCCTGCCAAGTACTTGAGATAATGTGCACCTTACATCTCTTGTCAGGCCTGCTAAGAAGAGGCATTGTGCTGCTGGACAAGCATAAATAGGAGGCTCTTGGCATAAATCGGACTTACAGTGTGCTCTCCTCTTTGCACTTTCTGAGCTGAATCTTGCTCTTCCTCACATTTTTTTTTTCCAGAACAGAACTTAGCTTTGTGGTGTTGGGTTTTTAGGAACCCAACTTGTATTCACTCTAGTTGTACTTTTGCTGGTCTTTCTCTTAGTAGGAAAGCAGCACTTGTAGAAGACCTCATTCTATCATTCTAGAATACTTGTTAAGCTCCAGGAGCAGGTCGTGTGCTGTCCATAAGATTTGGACCTGGACACTTAGAGCATAGGATCAAAGGAATCTTGCAACTGGATGTTGTTCCTTTTGAGGGAGACAGAGGTAAGTAAGTAACAGCAGAGAGGCATCCTAACTTGGAATTTTCTGAATGGTTAATGCTTGGCTGACATGTTATAAAGCTAATTTGTTTAAGCTCGTGTCACATAATTATACACTCTGTGTATAATATGCTTTTGAAATTATTATTTATTGCACAAATATTATAACAGAAACTGAACTCAAAACACAAGGGAAAATGTGTGTGGGCTCACCATTTGTACAAATCAAACCTTTTCTGTGTTTTTAGGCCCATTAAGAGTCCCTGTCCATGTATGTATGACAGTATGGTTGACACTGTACTATAGATACCCATTTGGTATTCTGCTCTTCCCAGCTACCCCCTCCACACACACCATTATGTTATTCATATGCTTTTAGAACTACTTATATCTGCATGCAAACATTTAGCTATTTTTTAGAACCTGTGTTTTAAACTCTGAGCGTCTAGAGGAAGCTCCCACCCTACGCCATCCAGGTATTCTCTTTTCTCTTCATGGTGAGAGGGGAAATTAAGGATGGTAGCAAGAGGGAACTGTCCAGAGTTCATTGTTCAAGGCTGTCCTTGGTACTTTCATCAGAAACCTAGAGGCACTGTCTATCAGAGTGAAACCTCTTTGCTTTTCACGTTCAAAGAAGAGAATTCAGAAAGGATATTTGAGAATATTTAGAAAGAAATATTTGAGGATATTTAGAAGGAAATATCTGAGGATGTCCTGAGACATCCAGGAGATAGATCTACATTATTATTTTGAATGGAGGAAGTTAGGTGCAGGTAAATGGTGACTGAAGGAATCAGCTCCTTGGTTCACTCTGGAATGCTTTTGCACTTCGGGTTTGAATTCTTCTGATGCTTTAGGCACTTCTCTCTCTCTCTCTCTCTCTCTCCTTCCCCTCTCCCTCCCTCTCTTATCTGTAAGAATGCAAACCTCCACAGACTGAGGATGTGGTGTCAGAGAATAAGATGATAACTTGAATCTTTCTGAAAGTCCCCAAAGTGGGCATAATGCACATGATGTTTTCCAAAGGGAGTGAGAAGGATTTAGGAATGCAGCTAGGAGGGAGAGGCAGGGGAACCATTGGAGTGGAGAAAAGCAGTGGCTTTGAAGTCAGATAGCGTGGTTCAGATTTTTGCTCTGGCGCTAGTTTGGTGGCCTTGGGCAAATTACACAACATTTCGGAATATTTCTATGAGAAAGATAATTACAGTTCCTACCTCACAAGGTTGTGGAGAGATTAAATTGGATAATGTAAATAATGGCACTTAGCACAATGCCTGGCATAAATAGTAAGCATTCAATAAACGTGAAGTGTTATTACTATTTTTGTTATTTCCTGTTTCATATTACAATCTTACTGCTTTCCAAACTGGTATCCCTGGACAAAGGTACTCATGGGATCTGTAAACCATGTTTGGTATTCTTGCAAAGTCTAAGAGAAGTATGCAGTTCTGGTCATTGTAATGAGCACATGGTAGAATCTTTGAAACAGGGCACCCTCAGAGGAAGAATACCAGAAGGGGTCCTTGTTGCTGAAAAAGTTGGGTCTTCCAACTCAGGAAGTTAGCAAGTTCTTTAATGGAAGTTTGTGGGTTTCCAGTAGGGATGGGAGTAAATAGAGGGTGATATGTGCAAACAACTTGATTGGTATGAGTGATCGTTCTCTTCAGAACACTAGCAGTTGATACACCATGGAGTCCCCAGTGCTCAGCCCTGTGAACTGGCTTGTTGCGTGTTCTTTCACTGCCAAGTGCTTCTTTGGAAACTGGAAGCAGTGGGAAAACTGCTAGGCAAATGGAAACCGGTTTCTCTACCCGACTTGGTAGAGCATTTGCTCTAGGCAACCAGACAGGCTCCAGGAGACATTTGTCTTTATGGTGCCTTTTTTTTTTTTTTTTTTTAGCTGTAATTGAAACTGACATCACTTAATTTTGACATTGCAACAAGGTCTCTGTAGACTTAACATTATGTTCATTTTCCCATGTACATCCTCACTGGAGATTGATGGATTTACACCAACATGGAAACTGGTTGGAATGGAAACTATCCAGAAAATGATTAGGGAGCTTGAAGCTTTCTGAAACTGGGCACAGCGTGTATTAAGTCATTATTGTTTTAATGAAACTTGTCTTAGCTGGGGTCTCTTAACCACTTGTTTTCTAGTTTTAATATTAAGTCACTAATTTACACTAATGAGATGCTGTCAAGATAAAACACCAATCTTATATTGTGTTTGCCAAAGTGTAAGATCTAACCTGAGATGTGGCTTTGCAAAATCCTCTGTGTTAAACTTGCTGGAGAAATAGAAATAAACAAACTGCCTGGTTTCGACAGAAACTGTTAACATCATATCTGGGAAGAAATTCATGGTGACTATGTTTTATATTATACCAGGGTGGTCTATAGTAGGTCCCATCAGTAAATAGCTAAGTATCACCCTTCCCGGGTAACTTTGCATACTTATTTGTCTGGTGTGAAATGCTGTACACACTAGCTTTTAATGATCTTGTCTGTGGATTATCTACTATGAGAATTGTCTCTTAAAAATGAGAAGCAGCAAGGCATAGTGGAAAGACTATAAATGTTGGAGCCACATACATCTAGGCCTGTGTCCCAGATTTCTTCTTCCCCGTTTCCTTGACCAGATAAATTCCTTAACCTCCTTTTGCCTTGATTTTTCTCATCTGCAGCATGGGGATGGTGATATTTATAGGGCAATGCTGTTGAAAGGTTTAGTAGAGATAATACAAGTAGGTCATGTAGCGCCTCACATATAGTTAGTGCTCACTTAAAGGTCCATTGAGAAGTACACACATCATTCAATTGAATTCCTCCCAGATTTGTCCGAGGCCACCCAGCCTTTCTTGGCCTTCTCTCTTGTTATCAGTTAATGTGTGTTCTTGAAGGCAGTCCAATTTTATCATTGGGTCAGAGGTAGGAAAATAATTAGGAAGGCAAGCCTACTGCAAGAGAACCCATCTATCTTGTTGCAGGATCAAATACAAATGGTTTTTGGATTGTCTATTATATATGCTTCACTTCTTCCCTTCATTAGTGGTGCTCGTGGAGACCTAATTATCTCCTTACTTTGTCAGTCATAATCTCTTGGTCTCTTCAAATCCCACAATAGTGAAAATATGTTGTGTCTTAGTGTCCTCTCCTGGCCTCCCAAACCCAAAGAAACCTGGGGAGAGCGTAGAAGATGATCCGAGAAGTCCTTTACATACAAGATTATCAGGGTAGGTTGACGATTTTATCTTTATGGAGACAGTATTCCCATAGAGAAGTATTCTCTCTCAGTTTCTCTCAGTTGGAATTGGAGACATGGTAAGTGATGGGAGAGACACACTGAACTGCTTTCGACAAATCCTGCCATGATTTCTGTTTGCACTCAGGGCTGAGGCCATCGGTACTACATGGAGACTTTTGCCCTCTGCTGATATGTTTGCTCCTAGATTCAGGGGTGAGTTTGGATGCCTCTGAGTGATTCCAGCTACTGCTAAATGGTGTTTCTGTTTCAATAGCATTGTAAACTAAAGAGTAAGATGTATTTTGTTGGGAGATCTTGTTTCTCTTCTTAGTCCCTCCCCCACACTCAGTCCTCCAAACCATTCTTTAAAAAGCAAAACAAAGCAAACAAAAACTCACTTTGAGAAAACATCTGGAAGTGAGCAGGCTAGGTCAAAGCCTTCTCCTGATAATACAGTAGAATCCTGTGACCATCCTTTTGATTGGCTAACTTCAGTTGTTTTACACTGATTCATGCAAATCTCTCATTCTCATTCATGGAGACAAAAAAGAAAAAGTATCACTCAAAACTATCAGAGTTGGTATAAAAGAAAAAATACTCTTTACTGGTGGGAACATTCATTATCCTATCTAGAAGAATGCCTTGAGATAGCATAAGATTTATAATATGTTTTTTTTACTAAGTAATACATTGTTTAAAAGAAAAAGAAATGAGGAAAAACTTGAAAAAATCATCCTAATAGTAATACTGAAAGTATGTGTGCACCTTCATTTTAACGAAGAATGCAGTAGTTCATGGGAAGTATTGTCTGACTTAAATTTAAAACCATCGCAGTGGTTTGATTGTTTTTTCTCTTGGGAGTACTCATATTCTGGAATGTGTTTATAGATCTTGACCTCAGATGCTTCTCCTGACTCAGAAATTGGAAAACATTTCTCTAGAGGGGCCAATGGCGAGTGCCTGCCCCTGCTGTAAACGGGGTCCAGGGCTGACATGTTAGGAGCTGGTTCTGTGGTCCAGGGAGACCTAGAATGCTGATGCCAAAGTTTCTTGCGCTGTGTAAAAACATAAAAAACAGAGGAGACACACCTAGGAACAAGATGAGTGTTAATGAGATATGCTAATGAGGAATTTGAGGAGAAGGACGTGGAGGAAGGAAATTGCATTTTTCCTTCTCAATTATACTCTCGTTTTAGAACACAAGTAGAACTTTGGCTTATTTTCAAAGTGTGGTATGTTTTACCCTTGTTCAAACTTGTCAAATGCTCAATGCAAAAGGCCACTGCAAACGTGTTTCTTCTTTTTGGGGGTGCTGCTCCTTTTGGCCTCTTAAAGATGATTGAGGGTTGTGTTTTGCAAGGATTTTTATGGCATTTTTGATAGTGGTAGTGCAGGTCAGGTTAAATGGATCGTAACAGAGTCTCAGAGGTCACGTGTCCCGTGTTCCACCCCATGCGGGAAGCATCCCTGCTGTCTGATCTGGTGGATCTCCCTGATGAGTGAGCAGAACTTCCATTTCTGAAATGCAGGAGTTGTTAAGCTAGAGTACTTTCCCTCCATTTGACCACATACTGGCTACTCAGTAAGATTGATGAGCCAATGAATAATAAACCAGTCTGGTACAAGGGCTGATTCCATCTTCTCAAGGTGGTTAGGGCCCTCTTGGTATTTTAGTCAGATGGTATATGTGTGCTCTCGAAATTTCCTTTCCAGGCCAAACAGTCCCAATTACTCCATACTCTTAAGATTTCTTTTCCCTATTTCCTCTCTTTCTTGCTCTCTGCTGGACAAGTTCCAATTTGTTAGTGTTTTTCTTAAAATGTTGTAAAAATAGCTGACTGAAATGCCCCAGGTACAGTCAGATGAGCACAAAGTACAGTGGAACGTTTCTCTTATGGTTCTGGACTCTGTTATTATCCTTTTAATGAACCCAGAATTTATCCGACCTCTTGGGGCCACCATGCTTAGACAGGTGGCTAGCAGAGTGGCAAAGAGAACAGGCTGGAACCAGCTGCCTGGGTTTGAATCCAGACTCCATCAGTTATGAACTGTAGGACCCTGGGCAAGTTGCTTAATCTCCCTGTGCCTCAGTTTCCTCATCTATAAAGTTGGGCATCATCATAGTGCTTACTGTGTAAGTCTATTACGAAGAGCAAATGAGTTAATTTATGCCAAGTGCCCACAGCAGCACCCGGAACAAACTATCTGCTCTGTGCTAGCTTTTATTGAATTTAGCGTAGAAAACCTCCAGGTCTTAACAATCTCAGGAGGCTTTAGAATTAATTAGGCTGTGCTTAAATCCTAGCGCTGTGACTCTGTGTGCTTTTGGGCAAATTACTTCACCTTTCCAAGCTTCTGATTCCTCATCTGCATACAGGGCAGAAAGAATAAAAGTATCTTCCCTAGAGGCCAGTTGGGAAGATAAAATGAGATAATATGCATGGTGGTTGGCACACTGGAAGTGCCCCAGAAAGATTTGCTAATGTTATCATTTGAAATTTGGAGCCCTAATCAAGATCCTTGATGGGGATGACCATGATTTGCTTCTTTGCTTTTTTTTTTTTTTCCTGAACTCTACCTGGTATGCCATGTGTATAAGGACTGCTAAATTAAGAGTAAATATTTAAATTGAATTTTCCCTTTGGGTCTTATGTCGGGTAATTGGAAAAATGAAATTCTTCTCAGCTACTTAACACTGTGTGCTCACAAGTTTATGGTGCTGTTTGGCCTGGTTGTTCCAAAGAATGTATTCTGTTTGCCACCATGCCCTGGCTAATTTACTTGGGCTTCAGGATAAATAGACTCGCTTGATCACTTCTCTCCTCATTATTTGCTGTCTAGAGTTTCTAGGGAATATTGAGGCTGGTAGCTGCACTGGTGACCAGCTGGAGGCCTCTCTCGCCTTTCAAATGGCTTGTGAGGTGGGTAAGTAATCCAGTGAGGGACAAAGGTTATAGCCAATTTTCTAGGGACTCTGGGATTCATTTTTCTTATGTCCTTGAAGCCTTAAGCAAGTGAGTTTAAGGTTGTTGAGAAAGTGGGAGACCATTTAAAAATGGTTTATAGTTATTAATGTTTTCCAATCTTGGTTGGATTTTAAAGGTGGGTTAAACTGCTAAAATGAATATAAATTAAAACCAGTTAAACAGAGGAGTCACTCGTCCATTCTGTCTTTGGTGTGCTTAGAATTCCATAAATTTTATGGGTTTCAAAATACTTGCCTTGTTTTGAATGTTTCTAATAAGATGGAGTGAAGTGGCTTACACCTCATGAGATATGGAACTGTTACCCAGGAATGCTGTTTGGCACACATATAAAGAAACCACTGGTCTCTTGATTCATAAAAAATGTGTGGCTCATTTCCCTGGGACATGTGCATTATTTTCACAGAGGAATTTCATTTTTCACTCCCTCCCACCCTGTGCATCACTTGCACACGTTTGCAGTTCATCAACTGTGATTTCCAAAATTTCTGCCCCCTTCCTCTCTCAGGCCACCCTTATCCAACTAACCAAAGAGAAAGAGATTATGTGGGGAGGAGGGAAATTTCCTTAAATGCCTCATTTTCCTGCATTTAAGGAGCATGGTGAATGTGAGAAGTGGTCTGAGTGTTAGCCCAGATGACTCAAAGCAATTATGAAATAAATTGGAAACTATTTCCATGAAGGGGGGGCGGACACACATGTGTTTATGTCAGCTCTCTCTCTCTGTCTTTTCCTCTTCCTCCTTTTTGTAGTCCCAAGGTTATATTTTAGGTTGGCTGTACAGAAATGAGGTCGTGCTGCATAGCCTCCCTCTAAACCAAAGTATACCATGTGGAAGACTGCATAGCTCATCCAATGAGAATCTCATGTTTTGCACTCTTGTCAATGAGCTTGCCAGAAACAAGTAAATAGCTCGCTTTGGCTAAGAAAGCAATGACTCTTCTGCAATGAAAATAGCATTTTCTTTTCCTTCTGAAAAAAAAATTCTTAGGAAATGAGAGCATGCAGGGATTCGTGCTGACTTCTCTAGTTTAGATGTCCAGCTTTCAATTTGCTAGTGAGGCAAGATCGTTTTCCATTGGGTGCTTTATGTCGTGGAAGAGAGTAATGGCCTCCAGTTCTGTTCTAATTCAGCCACCAAAACCCAAAGAGTTCATAGGTTTGCCCAACATTGAAAGAAAAATTCCTCTGGGAGGGGAGTTACATTGCTCTGGGTGGAAGGCCATAGCGGTTAAAAATTTGGCCTCTGGAACCAGATCGACATGGATTCAAATCTGGCTCTGCCAGAAGTAGGGCAAATTGCTTAATCGAAGTCTCAGTTTTCTCATCTGTAGGATGGGGATAATAATGCACACTGCCTGATTTGTTGTCATGATTAAGTGACAGTTTAAGGCAGGAGTGTAGAATTGGACATGTGGAAATAGTTAAAGACATGGTAAATTGTAAATTGTATTCTTCCTTCATTTGTGAAGCTACGCCAAGGCGACTGGACTTGGTGGGAATAGGGTGAGGAGCCATTTGTGGAAAGGTGGGTTGGGAGTGTGCAGAAGACAGCAGAGATTCCTGATATCGCATGGCTAGAGACTGAGCAATAGCATTTCTTCTTACTGCAGGCCAGAGGAGACCTCTATATTTTTCTTTACTATTTCTAGAGAAAATGTGTGGGATATTGATTTTTAGGGAAGATTTAGACTTCCGAGGTAAAGAGGAAAGTTTAGCTGCTATATTCAGCAGAAGCAATTTATTAGGCATTTTGTGGGGCTGGGAAGCATTAAAAGATGAGACTGGGACCCTTTGATATGTGCTGTCACCGTTTGTAGACTATATGATGAATTTAGTAAGAACCTGTCATGTATGGCAAAGACTTCTTGTTGAGACGCCGAATAGCTGTGTGCAGGTGTGGCTTTTGGGTGAGTGTAAAGCCTTTCTTGCCCTTGAGCCTCCGTTCTCACCAAAGAGACTTCCCTCGTGAGGTACAGAGTGCTTCCCAAGCCCTTTACCTCCAAGGACCTCTCTGGCATCTCGCTAGATTTCCTGCCATCTTTTTTCTGCTTTGCCTCTGCTTCTTTACCTGGCATTGGTACACAGCCAGGAAGAGGGTGGGCTGATCATGTGGCCTTGGGGACTACAGAACGCCCTCTGCCCTCCCTGCCAACATGGCAAATGTAGCAGGGTTCACCTGCAGGGAACCAGGGAGAGGAATGGATCTTTACAGGATTTTATCTTTATAGGATTCCTGTGGCATGCTTGAGAATGCTTGATTTCCATACATACCTTAGCATTCTCAAGCTTCTTATGTTTCTGCATTTCCCTTTGGCTTTGAAAACAGTTAGCATTCTTTGGCAATGAGGACCTGATTGGAAATAAACCTAGTTGTTATTTACGTAACAGTTTCAAGCTATGAAACTTGTAGCAGCCTCATGACAGTCTCTGTACATTTTCTCTGCCCCCCTTCTAATGTGTTTGCCACACTGTAGCTGGAATGATTTTTTTCAAAAGCAGAAATCTGATCATGAGCCTTCCCTGTTTAGAACTCTTTAATGGCTGTCACTTGTTCCTAGGCTAAGGACTGAAACCCTTACCGTGGCTTGGCTTACAGGAAGGGCCCTGTGGGTCTGGCTTTTGCCTGGTTTGCTGTCAGAACTAGCCTGTTTTTTACCCTTCCCCTTGCCGAAACACCTCATCTTCAGGTGGGCTTCCCTCAACCCCCATCCCGCGTGAGTATTCTCAGTCACACCATTCTCTCTGTCTTTATGAGCAGGACTAAACATTTGTTACTATTGTATCGTCACGTGTTTATCTGTCAGTCTCTCCCACAAGACTGTAAACTCCTTGTGGGTGGAGACCATAGTCTGTTTCGTCGCCACTGTACATGTAACTTGGCACATCTCACGTCCTCAATGTGCATTTGTTGAATAGTTTCATTTCTTCATTCATTCATTCCTTCTCTAAGGGGATTGATAACCTACAATATTAAAATTTATAGTGAATAGACAATTTTATTTAAAAGGAAATAACTGTCAGAGGGAGAAATAGAAGTCACAGGAATTTGGAATGAGTCTCAAGGTTGAGCAGGAACATAAGCTTTAAGCAAAGCTTGCTTGCTTTCTCTCTCTACCTCCCTCCCTCCCTTCCATCGTTCCTTCTTTCCTTTCCTTCCTCCTTCCCTTCCTTCCTTCCTTCCTTCTTTATCACACAATGTTTATTTTTTATATTTCTTGTTAGTAAGGAAGGAAACCCAGTTAACTGGTTCTTACTATCTGGTGAAAGGAAGCTCATTTGGACTGATAACTATTTCCTGGCAGAATGTGCCCTGAAAATTAGACAATGAATCTGTAAAGGAAAACAAAAGAAAAAGAAAAAAAACCAACTCTTGCTTCCATCATGGATGATGTCTTCTATTGTGGTTTTGCCAAAGGGCCAGGGTTTGTGAGAGGGGGAGAGGCCAGAGGGAATGGAAAGTTAAGCCTGTGTATAATTTAGGGAGAATTGCAGACAACTAGGGAGATGATCTGTAGTCTGAGACGAGGGCCAAGGTCTCAAGGGATGTGGGGACCACCTCCCCATAGGACAGTGTTTCTTGTGTGTATTCTGTGGGACATCAAGGTATTCTGTGGGGAATAAGGGTTCTCTAGTCAGATACATTACAGAACACTCTGTATGATATCCTGGCCTTGTGCTGAAGATATATTGTGTGTACACAAACAAAGACCTTGAGTGGTCTTACAGCAAAGAAGTGGTTAGCTGTTAAGTCCACTATTTTTCAAACTTACTTGACCACAGAAAACATTACAGAACTTCCCTCAGGACAGACCTGGGGAAATATTAATTTAGAAGTTGGTGGGAGGAAGAAGAACTAGCACATGAGATCAAGGTAGAGTTATCTCCTTTGTTGAGAAGAAAGGTGAAATAGAACTCTTTCAAAAATTGATTTTAAAAATCATCACAGATCTTCCCTTGATGAGGATGATGTGGATCACACTTATTTCACAGAAGGATCTGGTCCTGAGGAAGACAGGTTGCTGGCTATGAATTCAGGGTCTACCATGTCTCAGTTGGGCGACATAGGAAATAACCTAACATCCTGATGCCTACTTCTTCATCTGTGAAATGTGGGGATGATAGTAATGACTATAAGCTTTTCTAAAAGCTAAATGTGATGCTGAGAACAATACCTGGTTCAAAGTAAGAGCTCAATAAATACCGGCCATTATTATTAGTATTGCTGATTAAGTTATGCCAAGGAATTAATAAGCACAAAAAGATTAGAGCCCTTTACTCAGAACAAAATGTAGAAACTTCCAATAGCCAACTTATTCTTCTCATGGGGTCTTTTCCAGCTTGAAGCAAGTGATAATATTTTTAGAAGCTGGTGGGGTAATAGTTTCCCAGCTGGAAAACCCTGGGCTCCACGATAAGCAGAAAGGACGACAATGTGTGGTCCTGCAATACCACTGTGGAAGTCATGCCATATGCATGTCTGTACAAATTGTTAATCACAGTTAGCTCCGGTGGCTGAATCCAAGTGTTCCTTGATACTCTTTTAAATTGTTTCTTTAAATGATACTTCCCTGTGAAAGAAGTTAGGCCTAATAAGTTTGCTTATGACTTAATTTAAGCTTTGTTTGAGGTGTTGGCTCTCTTGTTAACTATGCCAGGGTCTTTCTGGTTTCTAGGAAATTGAATCAAGAGATAGGATGTCTGGTTTTTTAGTTACTCCATTGACAAAGTTGCATGCCACCTATCTTTCCATCCATCCATCCATCAATCCATCCATCCATCCACCCACCCACCCACCCATTCATCTGTCCATCCGTCCGTCCATCCATCCAATAAACAGTTTTTGACCACCTAGCTCTAGCCAAGTGCTGCTAACCACTTCTAATTAACAAAGCCCCAGATGTGGTTTGAATATAGTACTAGGAATTCTAAAGAGGCCTCTGAAAGGTATTTATGAAAAGCAGGGGGACTTTGCTCTATCTTAACTTTTTTACCCTCCTCATTGACAAATTCTGTTCTGTGCACATTGTGGCTCTGCCAAAGTAATATTGGAGATTAGATTAAGATCTGGACCATCCATTCCATAGATAGAGATACACAAAGCAGGGCTGATTACGAAATGTTTGGGTCAGTGGTGATGATGGCCCTATTTTGACCTTTGCATAAGTACAGCTGCCCCTTGACTCATCCCAGGGGCTATCTTTAACAACACTGACATGTGATAATAAATGAATCTCTTTAGGAATTCTTCTTTTTGGTTCAAGTGGCTGGTTCTGAAGAGTTCCATGGGGAAGCAATCTTCATAATACATATTTCTTGTAGATAAAGCTTTGGCAGACCCATTTTCAACCCTGGCATTCAGACCTCCTAAAATTACTGTCAGTTAATGGATATTTAGGATACATAAACCTGGAAAGGCAGTCAAATTGGTTGCAGGTCTCCATGTATGTATATCAAGTGAGGGCTATGAATAGACCAACCATGGAACTCAGTTCAGAATCTGGTGGAGAATGTTTTTAAGCACTGGTCAATTATTATTTTCTAATGTTAATCACAGTTAGTGCAAGTGGCCAGCTCTTGCCATTACCAGAATTATTTTGTTTATGGGGATCTTATATGTTTGTGGGGGAATTCATTTTCCGAATGCTAGGCTTCTGCTAAACAAAGTCATTCTATTCAACAGACAATTATTGAGTTAATTTTATGCCAGATATTTTGCTAGGCCTAGCAATACAAAGGTGAATGAGGTATGGTCTCTACCCTTAAGGAAATTAAAAAATAGTACAGGGTTTCAATTTGAGTGTCGGGTCCAATCAATTAATTGGTAGCGGCTGCCTGGAGGGTTGTGTTGGGAAGAATTCTGAAGCTTCAATCTGGACTTAGTGATTGATTAGCGCAGTTTTTATGAGGGTAGGAGAGGGATCATGGCAGATGTACCACCCAGTTGCTATCCCTAGTCTTCTGGGAGAGAGATACGCAATTGCAACTCAGTACGTTGGGCACGGTAGTAGAGGATTGCAGAGGATGCTCTGGGAATATCTTCTTCTGCTTCCAAAGCAGAGAATGGCAGCATGAGAGCTGGAGCTGAGACTTGAAAAATGAATAGAAGCTCACCAGATGAATAGGCATGAAAAGGGCACCCTAGGCAAAGGAGGTAGAGTGAAAACATGGAGGCAAGGAACAGTAGGATGTGCTTGGGGAAAGGCAAATTTTGCTGGGTAACTGGGGGAATGAGCAACTTTGCAAAGGCCAGATCACACTGAGTAGTTTGGATGGTAAAGCCCGGAGGACAATGAGACAGCACTATAGAATACTCTTTGCTTCATAAATACTAATCTGGAAAGAAGGCTCTTGCACCCTTTCAGAGTCCTGGTCTCTAGCCTGTTCTGTTCAACTTTTATATCAGTGACTTGATTAAACAAAGATGACATACATGCTGATCAAATTAGTAGAAGACACAATGTTTGGAAGGTTTATGAATCTGTGGATGACTTAATCTGAAGCCAGATTTTGTCTCAAACAGCTTGGATGACTCCAACCAGAGGATATTTAATAGGGAAAAATGTAAAATTCCATACTTTGGTTCAAACAACCAATTGTACAAGAGCAGGATGGAAGAATGGTTGGCCTAGCAATAATATATGTTGAAAAGGGTCAGATCTGGGTTGCAAACTTTACTAGTCCACACAGTGTGATATGGCCTCACTGAGAAAATAGTAATGATGGGCATAGAGTATTCGGAAAGAGGCATGATAGGCCTGTTCTTGTCTATCATGTTCAGACCATAGGAAGAAGGTTCATTTTGGTAAAGAATTTAAAGGTAAAAATGAGTTGGCATGTGTCCAGAGGAAAATAACCAGGACTGGGAGGTATTTTGGTTGCTAATTCTGAGATTGCTAAACCCAAAAAGAGAAAACACAGGAACTGTCCTCAAAAATTTTGAAGAATTAGTGGTAGCATAAGAATTAGGTTTATGTTATACAGAGTGATGAAAATGCATAGACATTTCTGGAAAGCAAATTTCAGCCCAGTTTCTGGATAAAACCTCCAATGATAAGATCTCCAAAGCGGAAAGGGCAAATAGTAAGTTTCTTCTCCCAGAAGTGAAGAGGCAGAGACTGGGTTGGCACTTGCTAGAGATAGATTAGAGAAGGGGTTTATATATTAGATAGGGGTTTGGGCCCCTAGGCCTTTCCAACTCTGAGACTTTTTTGTTCTAGAGAAAATAAGATATCCCGACACTGTACTGTACTTGCTGAAGCCAAAAAATAAACATCTGTAAATTAGAGCCCAACCTTTAAGTTGAATCTCTTGGTGGAATTGACTTCTTGTTGGGGAAGTTTTCTTGATCTGCTGTGATGACAGCAAGGCTTTTGCCTCTTGTCTGGCCTTTCCTTATTCTATTCTTAGAATCCTCATCCTCTTTTTTTTTAAGAAAATTTCCTCCTCCCTTGCTTTTTTTGGCCACTCACATCAAAGACACCCCATAAAATACTCCCCAGAAAGGAAGGCACCTTTCTATAAAAATTCCTATAACCTGGAGGATAAGACACAAAAAGCCCCATCTCCCAGCTCTGAGCTTCTGTTAAAACCCATGTTATGACTGGGTGAAATGAGCTGGCCTCAGAGAAAAGGCCAGACGACACGAGGAAGCCCTTTTGCTGATTGGCGATCTGTGCCATTTGCAACTCCACGCAGCCCGTGTTGTCTCTGGCTGCCAGTAGCCGTCAGATGTTTTGCCAACTCCAGTTCTGAGTCTGATTTCTCATGCCAGGTTCATCTTGGTGTTGCTGCATAAACGAGGTTCCCACCATCATGATGCTCCTTCCCCCTCCTCCAGGAGAAGTCTTCATCCAGTGGGGCGGTGTGGAGGTGCTGTCCCTACGGCTGCTCTCCGGAGAGGGGCGGGGAGGAAGCAGAAAATGCACATGCCTGCGCGCCAGCTCCTGGGATCCAGCTCCTGATCCCGTTTCTTCCCAAACCTGCCTGTTAATCATGTGTTTACATTGCCAAGAATGCTTGACTGGGTAATGATAGCAGGGGGAAAAGCAGTGAAAAGAACATCACAGGTTTCGCTCAAGTGGAGTAATCCCTTCCTGAGTTACAGGCGTTTCGGTGGCTTTGGTGCAGACAGAGTGGCTGGTCTCATTCTTTTCACACTACGGGCCAGTGGCCCCCAGAAGGCAGCTGACTGTGTGTAGCGCTTGGCTGTCCCCTCTCTGGGAGTTCCCACACGGAACTTGGTGCCATGGGGCCCGGTGTGGTCTTCTGCCTCACCCTTTCCCAGTTAGCATCCCGGCCTACTGTTCCTGGTTGACTGTTTGTAAAGTCAGACTGGTGGAGTCGTACCTCTGGATGTGAGTGAGGGACAGACAAAGTCAGGCTTGGTCTCCTCCAGTCGCTTCCCTTGTTGACTTGCCAGAACATCACAATCCTAGGATGCCGTAACTGAAAGGGAGCTCAGAGGTCTTCAAGCCTAACCCGGCCACTCTAGTTGTGAGGAGACTGAGGACCAGAGAGGTGAAGGAAGTTGCTCAAGGTCACACAGCTAGTTGGTGATGGGATCTGAGACCTTGGCCTCTTGAGTCACAGTCCAGGGATCTTTTCCTTTTTTAACGTTAAAATGTCTCTCCCCCACCGCCCCACTATTTCAATTATTTACATATTTTCCCAGTTTTATTGAGATATAATTGATACACATCACTGCATGAATTTAAGGTATATAGCATGATGGTTTGATTTATATATATTGTGGAATGGTTATGACAAAGAGTTTAATTAACATCCATCACCTCATAAAGATATAATAAAGAGAAAAAGCAAAAAGAAGAAAAACAATACTCCTTGTGATAAGAACTTTTAGGATTTACTCTCTTAACTTTCTTGTATATTGTACAGCTGTAGTAACTATAGTCATCACGTTGTATGTTATGTCCCTAGTGCTTATTTATCTTATAAATGTAAGTTTTTCCCTTTTGACCAACTTCCTCCAGTTTCTCCTCCCCTCACCTCCTGCCTCTGGTAACCACAAATCTGATCTCTTTTTCTATGAATCTTTTTTCTTTTTTAAAGATTCCACCTATAAATGAAATCATACGGTATTTGTCTTTCTCTGACTTATTTCACTTAGCATAATGCCCTCAAGGTCAACCCCTATCATCACAATGGCAGGATTTCCTTCCTTTTTATGGCTGAATAATATTCCATTAATTAAATAAATAATATTCCAGTAATATTACACACACACACCTACACACGTATACATACATACCACACACACTTTCTTTATCCACTCATCCATCAATGGACACTTAAGTTTTTTCCATGTCTTGGCTCTTGTAAATAATGCCGCAGGTATCTTTTCGAGTTAGTGTTTTCATTCCCTTTGGATATATTCCCCAAAGTGGCTCATGTGGTAGTTCTGTTTTGAAATTTTTGAGGAATCTTCATACTGTTTTTCATAGTGGCTGTACAGTTTACACTCCCACCAGTTAGTGCACAAGAATTCCCTTTTCTCCACATCCTTGCCAGTATTTATTATCTCGTGTGTTTTTGATGATGGCCATTTTAACAGGTGTCAGGTGATAGATCATTGTGGTTTTGATTTGCATTTCCCTGGTGACTAGTGTTTGAGCATCTCTTCATGTACCCATTGGCTATTTGTATATCTTCTTTGAAAAAATGTCTGTTCAGGTCTTTTGCCCATTTAAAAAAATTGGATTATTTGGGTTTTTGCTATTGAATTATATGAGTTCGTTATATATTTTGGTTATTAACCGCTTATCAGATATATGGTTTGCAGATATTTTTTCCCCATACTGTAGGTTGTCTTTTCAATTCTGCTTTTTGCTGAGCAGAATCTCTTTAGTTTGATGTAGTCCCACTTTTTAATTTTTTATGTTGTTGCTTATACTTTAGGTGTCATATCCAAAAAATCATTGCCAAGACTCATGTCAAGGAGCTTTCTTCCTATGTTTTCTTTTAGAAGTTTCATGGTTTCAGGGCTTATATTTACGTCTTCAATCCATTTTGAGTTACTTTTTGTGAGTGGCATAAGATAGGGGTCTAGTTTTATTCTTTTACATGTGAGTATCTGAATTTCCCAGCATCATATATTGAAAAAACTGGCTTTTCTACATTAAGTATTCTTGGCCCCCTTGTCAAATATTAATTGACTGTATATGCTTGGGTTTATTTCTAATCCAGGGATCTTTATTCTCTCTGTGGTTAAAGCATTGCCCCCTTCGAAATGGACATACTCATTTATTTATTTATTTATTTATTCAGATTCAGCAAATATTTATTGAACTGTGACAGAGATGAATAAAGTCTGTCTCCACAAGCAACTTGTAGTCCAGGAAAGAAGATAGGCATTTACAAAGACAGTTTTTACTCAGTGTGGAAAGTGCTGACAAATATGGGAACTTGGAGGGGGAAGTGCCTCACTGACTTTTGGAGAGAGGGAAGGAAAAGGCACAAAGGTAATCTGGAGAGATACTATAGCATGGTAGTGATCATGAAGTGGGCTCTCAAGCCAGACTACCTGCACTGGAAACCAAGCTCTGCCACTTACCCAGTGACTAACCTTGGGCAAGTTGCTTAATTGCCTCAGTTTTCCACCCTGGAAAGTGGGAAAATTAATAATATTTAACTCCTAGGGTTATTGCAAGAGTTTAATGAGTTAATACTTTTAAAACATTTTAAAAGTGTGGTAGAATAGAGTAAAACCCATATGATGATGATGACGATGGTTGGCAAAAAGCTGTATTCAAATAGTGTGCTGAGGAGTGGGACAGACCTCTTTTTTTTTTTTTTTTTAAGATTTTATTTCTTTATTTGAGAGAGAGACACAGCGAGAGAGGGAACACAAGCCAGGGGAGTGGGAGAGGGAGAAGCAGGCTTCCTGCTGAGCAGGGAGCCCGATGCGGGGCTCGATCCAGGACCCTGGGATCATGACCTGAGCCGAAGGCAGATGCTTAACAACTGAGCCACCCAGGCGCCCCTAGACCTCTTGTTTTAGTGATGACCCAAGATCCAGAAATGGTAGCATCGTTGTTAATGGGAGATGGTGGTTTTGACTATCCTCAGAAGGGGAGCCAGGCACCTGGGTTGGAAGTGCCAGGTACCACGTGGAGGCAGCAGACAAGAAGGGATTTGGAGAAGAAATTCTGAAGGCTGGGATTTTTCCTTTCATGGCTTTGTCTAAATTGGGCCATGGAGGGGGTGAGCATTATTCAGTTGATCGACAGCAGGTATCGGCAGTGTCTGGGGCTTTGGGGGACCAGTAATGGTTCTGGGCATGACTCTTGCTTTGAAGGAGTTTCTTTCCAGAGGTGAAGACAAATGTGCCCACAGATACTATGCCCTGGAGAGGGGCTACCGAGAGCAGTGGGGAAAAGAGGAGAGAAAGCAGCATTTTAGGGTGTTGTCATGTAACAGAGGGATGTCATCTTGGAGAGATCCCAGTTCCCTCTCCTTGTCTCTTTCTTTAGCATCTCCAGCCTGTTTGTTTGCCACCAGAAAACATTTTCCTCCCCGGAATAGATGCCCGGTGATGCTCACGGGTATAGAATCAGTGCAAAAGCAGACTTGATCCCTCTGGGTGTGAACCATCTTGTGTGTTAGAAAGCACATCTCTTTATGGGATAGATACACTTTCTTTTGGAAAATGAGGTGGTTGAGGTGAATGGTTTCTGGGGTTCCTGCTAGTCCTCAAAAAAACACCCTCGGGAGCCTCTGTGTCCAGGGCTTTACATCTAGCTCTTGGGCCTTGGCATTATGGATTTTATACATATTGTTTTCACTTCATGCTAAGAATCTGGGAGGGTCTAAGACACACAGTAATTTGTAATTCTGCTGAGGCAAGGGTTTGACAAGAATGAGTCACGTAGCTGGTGAGTAAACCTAGCAGACCACCGAATCTCCACACACGGCACACATGAACCTGGACGGTAGAGAGGTCTCTGAGTCTTCTGTTGAAAGCCAGCTGCTGCACTATTTTCTCTTAGATTTAGAGAAGGGAAATGTTTTCCTTCTAAGGTTCATATTTCTTTCTTCTCCAAAAAAGACTTTTATCTCAAATATTAGGAAACTCCCCCCACATACTCAACCACTCACCTCCACACTAGCACAGATCCAGCCGAAATCTGGAATCCTGAGCTACCCCTAAGCCCTGCTGTGTTTCCACCAATCAGGTGGTTTGGGAGCCGGAGTTGAAGTTTGAGCAACTTTGAATTATTAGAGTTAGCTGGATGTATGATGTTTTTATACTCTGTTTAAAGAAGGATGGAAGGATCCTGACCCTTCCACGCTCCCTCCTCCTCCCAAATGAATTTCCTGTTTGTTTGAGGGGCTAGATTGGCAGTCCAGGAGACTGAGGCCTTCTGTCTCTAGCATGTCCCTGGAGACTGGGCACAAGACCACCTCTGAGGGAGAGAGAGGAGTTTGTCTGAGGGCCCATTGAGGAGCTCACCTTCCTTTGCCCTATTGTTTCCTGCTTGGTTTAGGGATTTTTGGGGAGGTAGGGGTGGCATGCTATGTCTGTCCACTCTTGAGTTCCTATCTTTTCTTTCATGAAGAATACATGGAGGGAGGAAGAAGAGAGTGGGCTTGAGGTCATGACGGGACTGAAGCTTTGAATATGTACAGTAATTTTTTTTTGTTTTTTTGTTTTCATGTTTATTTTTTCATCATTTTTATTGAGGCGTAATTAATGTAGACAGGTTTTAAGTGTTCAGTTCCATCTGTTTTAACAGTTGTGACCACTTGTGAAGCCACTACCTAAAGCAAATTACAGAATGTTTTCATCATTCCAGAAAGTTCTCTTGTGCTTGTTTTCCCAGTTAATCCTATCTCCTGTCCCTACTCCTTCCACCTGACCCAGGCAATCACTTTCTGATGTCTATCACCATAGACTGTACACAGTGCCATTTTGAAAAACACGTATTCCCTGCAACTTGTGTAAATCCAGGAAGAGTTACATTTTATCCAAGACTGTGCCTTCAAAAATCAGAACGCTGGAGTTAAGGGCAGCTTTTCCTCTTTACCTTGAGCAAATCCTTTGACATGCTGGGCCTTAATGAGTATAATGATAATAATTCCTACCACACAGCAGAACATGGGAAGAAAAATAGCACACAATTATTGACCACTTACTATGTGCCGGTCACTCTTCTAAACACTTCACTCCATTATTTCTTTAGTCCCCAAAACAACACCCTTAATTAAGTACCAGTTTTCCTATTTTACACATGGCAAAACTGAAGCTCAAAGAGGTGAACTAATTTGCTTAAGGCCCTAGAGTGGTTAGTCATAATTCAAAGTCAGGAGCCTCTGTGTCCAGGGCTTTAACCTGGAACAGATCTATGCATGGAAGACTCTCATTAACTGATGTAAGAGCTAAGCAGAGCTCATTATTATTTTAAAGGTAGTATCTGTTGGTTAGAGTATAATCTTCCTTTATTTCCCCACTGCCTTTTAAATATTTACATAGAAAAATTCTATAGTGCCTCTGAATGCTTGACGTCATTGGGTATCTGCCAATTAGAACTATTGGTGCTAAAATTAAGCCTTGAGCTAACAACAGGAAATATGAAAAAAAAAATCTGTCATTAAGATTGATGACCATTCTGCTAGCTTCTTTCCCAGTAGAAAAGCGTTGTGATGAATCTATCATAAAATTATATTTGTTATTATTTTATAATATAGCATCATTAAGAATAAAACAATAATTGAGATATGATTATTAATAGCATAATTTTAATTTTCATAGCTACCATTTGAGTGGAATATGCTCAGCATTTGACATATATTATTTCTTTTTTTTAATTTATTTTTATTTTTTAAAGATTTTTTATTTATTTATTTGAGAGAGAAAGAATGAGAGACAGAGAGCATGAGAGGGAGGAGGGTCAGAGGGAGAAGCAGACTCCCTGCCGAGCAGGGAGCCCGATGCGGGACTCGATCCTGGGACTCCAGGATCATGACCTGAGCCGAAGGCAGTCGCTTAACCAACTGAGCCACCCAGGCGCCCTATTTCTTTTTTTTTTTTAAAGATTTTATCTATTTGACAGAGAGAGACACAGCGAGAGAGGGAACACAAGCAGGGGGAGTGGGAGAGGGAGAAGCAGGCCTCCCGCAGAGCAGGGAGCCCGATGTGGGGCTCGATCCCAGGACCCCGGGATCATGACCCGAGCTGAAGGCAGTCGCTTAACGACTGAGCCACCCAGGTGCCCCCATATATTATTTCTGATCCTCAGAGTAACTCTGTGTAACTCTGCTCAATAGACATTGTATTAGTTACCTATCACTGCACAACATATAACATAACATGACCCCAAAATTTAGCAGTTGAAACAACAAACTTTTATTATCTCACACAGTTTCTGAGGATCAGGAATCTGTGAGCGGCTTAGCTCAGTGGTTCATGAGATTGCCATTAAGCTGTTGGCTGAGTCTGCAACCCCTGAAGCCTTGACAGTGCTGGAAGTTCTGTTTCCAGGTTCACTTAGTTACATGTGGACATCTGCATATGGTGGCTCACAACATGGCTTCTCCCAGAGTGAGCGATGAGAGAAAATGCCCAACATGGAAGTCGTAGTCTTTTATAACCTATTCTCAGAAGTGACATACCATCGCTTCTGTTGTACAACATAGATAGACCTGGTTATACAGTAAAAGGTGGGCGGGTACTACACAAGGGTGTGAAAACCAGGAGATGAGGATCACTGGGGCCACCTTGGAGACTAGCTACCATATGCATTACTAACTCCATTTTCCTGATGAGAAATGGATGCTCAGAGAGGTTCCATGAGTTCCCAACTTATGTATCTAGGAAGCAAATAAGTTGGAATTTGAACACTGATCTGGTTGACTGCATTGCCTGTGTGCTTTCCAGAAGGCCCAATGCAGGGAAGCCTGAAGAAAGAACAAAGTGCCTGCAAACCTGGCCTTGAGTATCCTAGCATGTTCCTGAGGGTGCCTCAGATTGCTGTTTTCTCATAGGTATCTACCTTTATAGAGTTAGTTTGTCCCTGAAGAGCTTGGCATAAACCAAAGATTTCCAAATTCAGTTTTATTTAAAATGTACTATGGGAGTTCAATATTTAAAAGATTTCTGCGTATATCTTTCTGTAGCACTCTATTGGTGTTTGTAGTTGATTTTTAAATAAATGTTCAGATATTGGAGTACACCAGTGGTATTCTAATTGTGTGTGAATGAAGCGACCCTGAGAAGAAGGTTTTGCTTTCCTCTTGTAGGGTAAGTGTGGTATTAGATCCCATTTTAAACTCTTTTGAGATCCATGGAGGACACTAATAAACCACGTGAAAGTCTAGTCATGTTTAAGATTTTAAGGAGTTGGTGTGTTGATGGTGTTTTCGCAGACCATCCCAAGCCACCCTGGCTTACCGCATCCAGAAAAGGACATTTTTATAGTTGGTTCTACTGCAAGAGGACCTGACCACTGAGATAAATCTCCCTGTCATGACCTACTTAAGGGAATTTCATTTTAGGGAAAGAACTCAGGGAGATTACATGGTCTCTAACTGGCCCATTAAAAAGGTAAACATTTATCCACTTTTTAATGTCCATACCAAGCAAATAATAAAAGTTACACATACTTCTCAAGCTCTTTTTTTTTTTTGAAGATCTTGGAATATCTTATGGAAATAGGAAAATGTCACTTTCCTAATCCTGTTCACCAATTTCTTCTTTTTATTAATTTGCCAATTTGTCCTACTTATGTTAAGGGAACTCTTTATCTGTTCCACTCATTTGTTCATTTAACATTTATTTAAACCTACTCTGTGCTAGAAGTAATAGGTATAAAATTCCTTCATATATACTGGGGATAAAAAGATGAAAAAAGATAAATTTCCTACCCTCAGGAAGCTCACAGTTGAATGGGAGATTCTAACAGAGAATGATGGCTACAACCCAAGGCAATTTTTGATTTATTATAAATCATAGGGGAAAGAGTACTTTATTTCAGGTAGGAGGTACTGAAAGATTTCCCAGAGGTGATGAGGGGGGGGGTTGCTGAAAAGAAGCAAGGGAAGGAAAATGGAGGGTTAGAAAGATGGTGGAGGAATTCCAGGCGGAGGGAATCATTAACAAAGACACAAATTGAGAGACAGCATGGTCCATTTGGGAACAAGTTGTCTGGGTTCTAACTGACAATGTCTCTCTACCTTCTATAGTTTCAGCAACCAGAGTGCTGTATTTCTACTATTCCAAATGCAAATGCTGTATCATTTCCTCCAAAAGAGACGGTATATAGTAAAAAGCTTGAAAGATGGCAGCATTTATTACTATTCTCATCACCATGACTGATATTTTAAAACTACATTTTCTGCTTAGTGCTCATCATGACCTTTGGGGACAGACACCTCTAGGACCCCTCGTATGGGGTCAGACCCCACCATGAGTCAGATATGGAAGCATGGTATGTCACACTGCTTCCTGTTAATCAAACCCACTACAGTGCTGGTTATCTCAATGTTCTTCAGATTTGCAGCAGTCACGAGTTCTGGTTTAGTGGGAACTTCTCCTGTGCTCATTTATAACATGAAGATTTCCATTTTTTTGCATCATGCAGGCTCTGTTAAAAATAGTTCTTTCGTGTGTGTGTGTGTGTGTGTGTGTGTGTGTGTGTGGTGAGTTAGGAACACCCCAGAGGCTGTCAGAGAGTAATATATGTGAAAATACCTTGAAAAGATTATTACTAGCCCAGTGATAGTGACAGGAGAGTGGTAGTAGAGTCCTTTGTGGGAGGACCCTAAAGTGGGTCACCTGGAGATGCACCTCATAGGAAGACTTGTAGGGGTGAGTGGTTGCCTAGGAGTTTCATTCTAGGATTTGCAAGTCAAAGGAAGAAGGTGTGGTCACCTTCAGTCACCTGGCCCTTTAGTGATTTTGTTCTTATTATTTTAAAAAATAATAATTGAGTTTACTTTTTAGGGGCCAAGAACTGTGCTAGGTGCTCAAAATGCAAAGAAGATTAAGACCTAGTCCATTTTCTTGAGAGTCTCACAATAAAATGGAGGAAACGGCACAAAAGATCATCATAATATAGGGCAAGACAGATGCATGCAGAGGCACCTGTGCCCCTCACTACATCTGGATGGGCAGGGGAGGTGCTGGAGGGGATTGATAGCAGGTTAAACCTGAAAAGATGAGTAAGAACCCATTTGATCCAGAGGCCTAACGGGTCTTGAAACAAATGGAATAAAGTTGGTGTGATTTATGAAGAACGACTTGTTCCAAAAGCTGTAACATTTTACCTTTCGAGAAGCACCTTCAAGTGTATTATTGGAGTTGAACATGCACTTATTGAGTTGTACTGGTGTTTATTATCTATTTTGCAGACAGGAAAGCCTGACAAAGCAGAGATAAGGGGATGTTTTTTCCCTAGCGTCACCAACAAACAAGCAGCCACGCTAGGGCTGAAACCCGGCATTCTTCTTCTTACTATAAAACCCGTGCTCGTGCAAGTCTCTACTGGACTAGAACCAGCAGTCCTGGGCTTGGCCTAGCTCTGCCACCGCTAATGAGCCCCGTGAGCTTGGACAAGTTGCCAGATTTCTCTAAACGTTTGTTTTCTCATGGGCACAATGGAGAGAGTAGGCCTTGAGGCCCTTCCAGTTAGGCAGCCTGTGATTCCTAGGAACAGAACCAGAAAGGGCGATGGGGGTGGCCGAGGGGATGGCAGGGGCACCGCTAGCTGCAGGCACAAAGAGTAGCTTTGTGGCAAGTCTGGTTTCCCAAAGGGACGGTCCCTCTCCATCCTTGCCTCTCCACCCAGGTGCTATGCAACGGGATGTGTTGGGGTTTATCAGGTACCTTTGCCAAGGACCAACTGGCAGAAGAAAGCAAAAAGCGGCGCCGTGTATTTCGAGATGAATTCCTTTTTATGGCATCAGCCACAGAGGGTACGAGTTCCCTGCCTCAACAGCAGTGGACATGGTGGGCGCAGAAAGAGTGTTTCTTTGAGGAGCGATGGACTGCGTTTAGGCAGCAAACATCTTCTGGGCACAGTGTCACTGGGAGGATTTTGTGTGGCGAGGGCAGTGAGGCGTGAAACCTCAGACTTCTGCGGTACTTCCTGCTACCAAAGTGATGTCACAGGGGGGCTTGCGGCTCAGAGTTCCCAGCTCTGGGCCTTATTTCTCAAATTCTGCTGCCCTGAGATGGGGATTTCTCAAGTTTATGCTTACCCATAAAGATGGTGCTGAGAGAAGGGAAAAAAGCATGCATTAAATTTATCCTTGAGGATAATTACTCACTTGTCTGTGACTGCTTCTATGTCAGGTTGAGTAGAAAAGAGGCTGATTTTTGACAATTTTATTTCAAATATATCTCCATGATGTCTAGACAAGAGTTTTTGGGTTTGGTGGGTGTCTTTGTTTTTTTTTTTTACTGACTGAATATAGACTTTTTTTTTTTTTTTTTTTTTGGTTTTCTTTGCTAGATTTATAGGCTTCAACATTTCTGAGATAGGAGGGAAATAGCAATCTTTTCACTCAATTAATGACATCAGAAGTATTGGTAATCTTTGGGTGGTGCTATCCCAACTGGGTCGGCTGATGTGTTCTGCAAGTTTATAATATAAGACAAAGCAGTTTGGTGGTGACAGTAGATGTCATTGTGTTGCTCTCTGCAGTAACCGATCTCATTCATTCATTCATTCATTCATATACATATAGCCTCTCACCCCCTTCACACATCACATATGTTTTACATTAGTGTGATTGATTTTTGTGAACCTGATGTTTATTCCTAGCATGCTCAGGATTGGGCCTCAAGAGCACAGGGGAGATTTCTGGATTACGTGGGTTAAAGAGAAAAAAAAGAAGGAGGCGCAAAGAGGATCTGATTCTTCACTGTTTATACACAGAAACCACTGCCCTCTGCATAATCCCTCCTTCAGGGCAATGGACTATGAGTTGGCAAAGCGGGAAGGATGGAAATGGTAGTTACAAATATTCTACAAATTGTAGAATAAAAGCTGGTTTTCATTTGATTTGGCCATTAGGTTGGAATCTGCTTGGCCAGAAGGTCAAAACCCTTTCTCTGGCAAGAGTCATTACATCTTAAATGTATTTTCTTTATTTTGCCAAGTAGACTGAGGTCTTTCAAATCTTTGATGGGAGTGTGGGAAATCCTACAGTACTTATTTTCCCTTGGTCCAGAGAATTCTTGGACATGAATTACAGGAGCTTTTAGGTCACATTATTTAAGTCAGCTTCGAATACCTTTTATAAAACATGTTTGGAGGACACATAACACTGAAAAGTCTCATGGCATGATTGTATTTTATGTAAATATATGATTTGACCGGAGTTGGGGGAAAGTTATAAAGCATTTTAGATAAAATGTCGTAATCCCTGAAGGTAGAGATAGCAACCAACACCGTGGTGGTTGGCTGATGAAGAGCCTTGGACAGAGTTAACAGAGTGTTGCATTCTTGCAATATGTTCATGTTCTTCTTTGGACACAGACCTATTACTTGGATTTGGAAACTCAAATAAGAGTTATCCACATTTTTCTTTGTTGTTTCTGGTTTGGTAGTGGGATATCGTTTTGTAAAGTTAGCTACATTTCTGGACTAGAAACTTTGGGTAAAGGCTGATTACCCACCACCCACTCAAGAAAATAAGCCCTGTATCTCGGTCTCCTTAAAAAGATGATTAGAAATGAGGAAGAGGACCACCTCTGTTTGTCACGTTGGAGTTTGAAGTTGAGGCAGGATGGAGTCGGCCTGAGATTCTGGCATGTGGAGGCTCCCAGATAGAAAGAGTGACGATGGAGAACTGATATCCACTCATCTTGATAAGGCAGCCAGTGCACCGTTAGCATCTTCTTAAAGTCACTGAATCACAGACTATTTGAGCTGACAGAACACTTTGAGGTGTTCTGTCAGTGTCTTCTCTCTCTTATTTTGCCATAAGCGGTCCAAAACTCAAGAGAGTTGAAATCGTTGGTCCTGAGCACGTCATCAGCTAGTAAATACACTTGTTCTTTTGAACACTGTTGGAAAGTTTTTAGAACTTTTATTCTCTTCATCTTGATTCTAGATATATTATGTTTTTCTTTCTCTTTTACCTTTTTAATTTTCTTTGATACTGGGTGTGTTTTCTGCTCAGAAAGTAATACCCAGACATGTATTAGAGATGGCATCCTCTGGGTCCTAGATGGTCTCTGTTCAGTACAGATGATCACAAGGTCACTAGATGGACTGAGAGGTCATGGTATCCAACCTCCTACATGATGCATGATGCATGCTTCCATCTACAGTGTACTAGATGGATTGAATTTTTGAAGTCTTTATTCACAGTGTGCCTCCTCTTAAACAGGCTTCATATTGTGTCACATTCACTCAATAACTTCTACCATATTATTAAAAGAAACATAACAAATAAACAACACATGTGAAGTCATTTTGATAGCAGGTGGAATTTTTATGTGAGGTCTTTGGCACCTGGATCACCAGGGCTTTGCTTGGATTGTGGTGGCATTTCTGGAAATACAAGCACGAACCCTCTAATATTGTATAATTTTCTCTTCAATAACTTGAACTTCGTGCTATCTGAAACCTCCAATGTATACTAGGCCCCTCCTTTACTCTGGAATTTTTCCTTAACGCTTGGTGGGCACTAAAGAATGCTTTCTCCCGCTTCCCCTTCATTTTATTTTTTTTTTAATTTTTATTTATTTTTTAAAGATTTTATTTATTTGATAGAGAGATAGCACAAGTAGGCAGCAGGCAGAGGGAGGGGGAGAAGCAGGCTCTCCGCCGAGCAGGGAGCCCGATGCGGGGCTCAATCCCAGGACCCTGCGAGCATGACCTGAGCCGAAGGCAGACACTTAACCGACTGAGCCACCGAGACGCCTCTTCCCCTTCATTTTAAATTGACTTGTTAAACTTATGTGTTCCTTCCTCATCTAACCAGTGGGGTGGATTCTGTTTCCTAATAATGTAAGCAGCATAGGATGATGATGTTGGTGAAGCACCAAAACTGATTGGCAGGACACTGGGGAAAAACTGACTAGTTCATAGTTCCTTTATGAGACAGCCTGAGTGTGATCTTTCTATGAGGAGAAGTGAGTCAGTCCCTGGAAATGTTGAGTGGTGTGTGAACACTTTTAACCCTCTGCTCCAGGGAGGCTGTCCTCTGCAAAGCCCCTTAAGTATGCCTTGCATATTCCCACCTCACCTGGGAACCTTATTCCAGATACAGAAAAAAGGATGAGAGTTCGAGTTCTGACTCCCAATTAATAGCTGTTGAGCTTAGGCAAATCCCTTAATCTCTTTGAGGTTAATAATAACCACTCCAGAGAGCTATTAAATGTGTCAAATGAAGTAATATGTGTGAGAATGCTTTGTAAGCTCTACAATGTCATAAATAGGCGAGCCGTTATTGTTAATGGTATTTTCTGTAAAATTTTCCTGGCTACTTCAGCTCTCAGGATTTTGCCTTTCTCTGAACTCACTATTGGTCCTACCCTTTGGACCTTTCATGTGTCCATCTGTGATGCTGCTTAACTCATCCCCTGGGTAGAGCTGCTCTCTCTGGCAAGCCTATTGTTTTAATAGTTTAAATTGATTTTGTACTATTTAAAAAAATGTAAGATATCTTTTGATAAAATAAAAGGATATGCATAACATATAAATCTTAAAGCATAAGACCAGGTTTTATTCAACATTTATTGAGTGCTTATGACATGCTTGACATTGTTCAGGTCTTGACGATATCCACACAAATGAGAGAGTCTCTGCCGTGAGACAACTCTCTATCTGGGGCTTAGGGGCAGAGGGCAGGGCAAAGGGGGAGAGAGGCTTTTCTAGAGAGGCTTGTGTACTTGGTGAAATTCAGGCTACATTCCGAAAGTGTTCTTACTCTAGATTAAGTCACTCACTATTTTTAATCAGTTTTTTGGTTTGTTTACTTATTCTTCAGTTCCCCCACTCTTTTTTCTAAAGTGTAAGCTCAGTGAGTCTTGGAGTTACACCTTTAATAAATATTTTTTGAGCATCTATTATGGTGCTAGGTATCCAATAGAATTTTAGCTCCAGGAGGGTAGAGATCTTTGTCTCTTTTGTTCACTGATATATCTCCTTAGAATAGTATCTGGTATATAATATATAATATAATATTTAAAAATATTTGTCAAATGAACTATCACATTATATTTTTTTTTTTTAAGATTTTATTTATTTGACAGAGAGAGACACAGCAAGAGAGGGAACACAAGCAGGGGGAGTAGGAGAGGGAGAAGCAGGCTTCCCACTGAGCAGGGAGCCCAATGCGGGGCTTGATCCCAGGACCCTGGGATCACGACCTGAGCGGAAGGCAGACGCTTAACCGACTGAGCCACCCAGGTGCGCCGATATATTTGTTAAGATAATACACAGCTGTCATAACTGATAATCCTTGAAAACCCAGGGGCTTAATACAATAAAATTTTATTTCTTGCTCTTACAAAGACCAATTTGCAGTTGATTAGGTGACTCTGCTCCACACAGTCATTCAGGGACACAGGCTGATGTGGATTCTGCCATCCTTAACCTGTGGCTTCTGTGGTCATCTTAATGTCAGTCTCCAGATAGGGGAGAGGGAGAATGTGGAACGTTACAAAGAGGGTGTTTTTGGCCAGAGCTCACTTTGTTATCTGACCACATTTAGACAACTGGGGTGGGATTGGGGCAAGACATGTAGATTTTTTTTTTTTTTAAAGATTTTATTTATTTGACAGAGAAAGACACAGGGAGAGAGGGAACACAAGCAGGGTGAGTGGGAGAGGGAGAAGCAGGCTTCCCGCTGAGCAGGGAGCCCGATACGGGGCTCAATCCCAGGATGCTGGGATCATGACCTGAGCTGAAGGCAGACGCTTAACGCCTGAGCCACCCAGGCACCCCAAGACATGTAGATCCTTGCTGGCTACTTCCCAGAAGTAAGTTTCCATTTTGAAAGAGTCACATGACTCTTCGGGCTGCTGGCCATGACTGCCTCGTAGACCAGATGCCATTTATTTTTTGTTCACATGTGGGTCGCCCACAACCTGTGAGCTCCTTGGAGGCAAAGGCTGTATCTTATTCAAATATTCACAGTTCTTGGCATATTCTAACAGTTCAGTAAATGTTTTCTGAGTTGAAATAAAGAAATAGTTTTTCTGTTGGGTACCTAGCACCATAATAGATGCCTAATTTTTGTTGTTGTTGTTGAAAGAATAAAAAAGGGGAAAGAATAGAAGAATAAGAAACTGTTCGCTAAGTTTGGTATGTAAAGTAAAGGTATGCCAAATATGGCAACTTGTGCTATATGGAAGGTATTCTTTTAAAGATTTTATTTATTTTATTTTATTTATTTATTTATTTTTTAAAGATTTTATTTATTTCTTTAAATAAGAAACACAGAGAGAAACACAGCGAGAGAGGGAACACAAGCAGGGGGAGTGGGAGAAGGAGAAGCAGGCTTCCCGCCGAGCAGAGAGCCTGATGCGGGGCTCGATCCCAGGACGCTGGGATCATGACCTGAGCTGAAGGCAGACGCTTAACGACTGAGCCACCCAGGCGCCCCTATTTATTTTATTTTTATTTTTATTTTATTTATTTTATTTTTGGATCTTTTACAGTCTTTTTATTTTTTATGTATTTTTGATGAGCACTGGGTATTATATGCAACTAATAAACCGTTGAACACTACATCAAAAACTAATGATGTACTATATGTTGGCTAATTGAACATAATAAAAAAATAAAAACATAAATAAAAAAGATTTTATTTATTCATTTTAGAGAGGGGGGCAGAGGGGCAACAGGCAGTGGGAGAGGGAGAGAGAGAATCTCAAGCAGACTCCCCACTGAGTGCGGAACCTGATGCGGGGCTCGATCCCAGGACTCTGAAATCATGACCTGAGATGAAACCAAGAGTCGGACACTTAACCACCCAGGTGCCCCTCAGTAAAATTTCAAAAAAGAAAAAAAGAAAAGAGAAAGACAAAGGTAGAGAAGAGAGAAAGAGGGGAGGAAGAAGGAAGCCATGAAGGAAAGGAAGGAAGGGAAGGAAGGAAGGACAGAAAGAAGGAGAGAGAAGAAAGGAGGGACTGAATGAGAGAGGAAGGAGAGGGAGATGGTGCTGGAGTGAGTGGGAGAAGGAGGGAGACAGAAACTGTGAGAGGGAGAGAAGGAGGGGGGAGGAGAAAGAGAGAGAGAGAACACAGGAGGTTCCTGAGAGGTAAGTTTTGTGGGTCCTCATAAAGAGGAGGGTTTCCCCTGTGAGGAGGCCAGGGAAGGCTTCCCAGAGCAGTCTTTCACTTGGGTTTCAGCCCTTCCTGGTCCCTCTGCCTAACTCCTGTGACTTTGTGATCTGCCCACCCTAATACAGGACAAAAATATCTCCCTGTCCTCTGATGGAGAAATTAAGTTCATAAATCTCCTGGAAGGTTTGTGCTTCTCTATGGAAACGGTACATAAAGTACCCCTGCCACCCACGGAGAAGCACCAGGAGGGGCCAGCACTCAGTCACACGTGATCTGCTCCTTCCAGCACACTTTTCCCCAGGTCAGGCTGCTATGGGCAGGTCTGGGGTGTGGACCTGGTGCCCTCCGAGGGCCTGAGAATCCTGTGTTTCCTTTGTTTCTCTAATCAGCCTCTCTCGCTTCTGGCTTGTTGCGTTTCTCCACAAGATGCACATTCAGAAGTTGTTCGGTGATTTGATTGATGGCAGCTTCACACACAGGCCTGGGTATGTGGTGCTCAGACGCCTCGCAGAGTCCCCAACCACAAACCCAGCGCTGTTAGTGGCAGCCTTGCCATCCACACACCCTGGAATCATTGCCATTTGTGTCCTTCTGTGCCTTTAACGACTTTCCCCCTTGGTGCCTCCCACATTTGCCGTACATTTTACCAAGCGCTTGCACACCAGGTCTGCAGCAGTTCTTCAAAGGTGATATGAATATGCCTGTTTTACAGATGAGGGAACTGAGGCCCGGAAGGGCTCAGGTTCATGTTCATGGTGCTTGGCATCAGTCCAGATTGTTGAGCGCCTTCAACCCAAGCCCCCTTCCGACAATGCTGCGATCCTTCTGTCAAGGATGGAGTCGTGAGTCCTAAAGGGCACTCACAGATATGGGTCACGTTGGCACCGGGAAACCAAGTTGCACTTGCATGACCGGGGTCTAACAGTGAACTTACCACCGAGAGGAGGAAGGGAATTGTTTGTTTTTTGTCCTCTATATACATATTTTCTTCTGTTTGCTTGGATTTTACAAAATCCTTCTAATTTCTACATGTAGGATTAAAGAAAGCAGTTTTGATACTGCTATAAAATTGCTAAAACCATAAACTGTTACTCTTGGTTTTCAATATCAAACCAGGTGAGGGGGTGTTGAGAAGCCTGGCTTGACGAAGGAGCAAAGGCTCCTCCTGGTTTGGGGAACAATGGCCACGCACGACTGACGTGTGAGTTACGCACTTGCCGTTGTATGCCTTGATTCCAGCAAGGATTGCCTACGGGTCTGCAGAAGTTGTAACACAGCTGCTTTGCCTTTGGCCTCGGATCTTGTTGGCTGGCTCCCACTGACCCTGATGTCACTCCGTTCCAAAGCCAGCATCCCGGGTTGGTAGCTATAATAGAGAAGGGAACAGCAGTGTGCCGACGGGCAGGCGGCGCTCTTGGATGCGCGTGCAGTTTCTCGCTAGCCAAGTGGACTCTGTAAAAATTACTCCACTTTTTAAATTCTAAGATGTCTTTAAATTATTTTAGTGAGAAGATATTCTCTTAAATCAATGAACAGAGTCTGATTCCAAATACAATTTTTAATTCCAAAAAAGCTCCAAAATACACTTTCCTGACGTTGGAGTCAAAGCTCTTTTTATTAATTTTGTTTTCTGAGGGGCACAAAATTCATCTTTCTCATTCTGTATTTTGCTTCTCTGAAGTCCCGAATAATTCCTTCTGTAAGTATCACACACAATTCTCCATCCGTTGATTAATGAAGATAGTTCTCTTGAGATGAAGAGCTAGCATACTAGCTAGTGGACATACGAGGCCTAACGTCCTGCCCTCAAGAAGCTAGCAAGTCCCCTGTAGTTAAAAGTCCCCTGAACTGGGAGTTAAGAGGTGTGGATTCTAAATCTTGCTGTCATGAGCCTCAGCTGTGTCAGAATCAGTATTCAGCTGTGTGTTACAGAGACCTTTTACTGGCTTAAAAAGTTGTGGAGAAACACATTATTTAATTTTCTCAGGTAATGAAAAGGCAAGATAAGCAGTAGAAAACTGACATTTCTATTCTGCAGTGTTTTTGGGATCCAGATACACTTTTTTTCTGTCCCTTCAATCATCCTTGTGTGTATGCTTGTCATCTTGTGGTCATAGGGTGGCTGATTCACCCCCTGCCTCCTGTCCGTGTTCTTCATGGGAAGAAAGGGGCAGGCAAAAGTGTAGGCACAGGCCGAGTCAGCTCCCTCTAAAGAGCTTGCTCAGAAACACCCTCTACCTCTGTACTTCCAAGTTCATCTCATTGGTCAAACCATGTCCCGTGACCACCCTCAGCTGCAGGGGAGGCTGGAAAAAGATGTTCACTGTAGCACCTTGTTGCCCTCAATAAAATCAGGGTCTGTTATGAAAGGGGAAAAGGGAGCTTGGATATTGGGTAGAAATCTAACAATCTCTGTCATATCAACTATGAAATAAATGAATTAACCACTACCTGACTATGAGCTTTGGTAAGTCTCCTTACTTCCTTAGGCCTCAGTTTCCTCTTCTATGACATGTGATAGTGTCAGTTTAAAACAAATCGCTAGCCAATCTCTAAGTTAGTTGACTTTTTTTTTTTAATGCACCCTCCTCCCCTTTCCTTTATTAAATCTTCACAGGTCCAGTTACCAACCGGATCCAGGCAACAGTGTATGTTCTTTGACTGAAGTCAGAGTTGGGATGCCAAGATTACTTTTCCTTTTCTAGCCCATTCATTTATATTTTATTCATTTATATTTTATTTGTTCATTCATTCATTTATATTTTAATTGGGTTCATTTGTTTAGTTTGTATTCCATTTTAGGTTCCCCCCCCATCTTGATTGCCTTTATTTACTTATGTGTTTATGTGTAAAACATTAATGTGGTTTTAAAAGTCAGAACTATATAGACAGGGATACTCAAAGAAACGTCCCTCCTCACCATCCTTCTACCCCATTCCCACCCTCCCAACACTTCCATTTCCTTCTGACTTATCGTACCCCTGCAGACAATCAATCTCATTAGTTTTTGATTTCCTGTGCTGTTTGTACCAATGTGCAGATACATGTATATTTTCTCATTTTTCCTACTTACAAAAGGTCGTATACTAGAGCTCTCTTTTGCACTTGAGGGTCTGTGTGGATAGTATTAAGAAATGAAATAATGGTGGGGCTAGGGAGAATGACAAATGTACTGTAAGAGGGGCACACCTAAACAAGGCAGGGAAAGCCCACATCTGCTTAGGGAAGATCTTATGAAGGACGCTGCATTTGAGCAGTCTTCAGAATGGGTGATATGACAGAGAAGGGAGGGTTTTCTCTGGATATAGATAGAGGAGAGGAGGGGAATAGCTGGTAGACTAGTTGGATGGCAGAGAAGGGGACCAAGGTGAGGGACATCCATTCAGGGGAGCTCCTGGCAGAGGGGATGAATGTCCAGCTGAAGAATGTGAATCTTTGGGAAGGAGCATGATAGGATAGTGCAGGAAGCTAAACCTGAGTGTTGTGTGCTTTTCTTGGTTTATGGGGTTCAGAGAGAATTTAGAGATTGGCTAGCGATTTGTTTTAAACTGACACTATCACATGTCATAGAAGAGGAAACTGAGGCCTAAGGAAGTAAGGAGACTTACCAAAGGTTCATAGTCAGGTAGTAGTTAGAGTTGGCAATAGTCATGCTTTTGACTCACAGTCCCCTGCTCTTTTCCTCAGGATCTAAGATTTCAGAAGAACACGAGGCAGCCTTGTGCTTCTCAGACCTAGGAGTTGTTTCCTTTGCCAGCTTGTGTGCGGACTTCCCGTTCATTTAATCCCAAATCCTAAAATTTACCTAGACTAACAGCAAACTTAAACCAGCCTGTTATAGGCTGACTTCTTGTCCCCTCTCAAAATTCATATTTCGAAGTCCTGACCCCAAGTACCTCCTAATATGACTACACTTGAAGGTAGGACCTTTGAAGAGGAAATTAAATTAAAACGAGGTCATTAGGGAGGTTCCTAAGCCAATATGACTGGTGTCCTTATAAGAAGAGGAGATTGGGACAAAGACATGCACAGAGAAAGGACCAACTGAAGATACAGAAAGACAGCCATCTGCAAGCCAAGGAAAGAGGTCTTGGAAGGAACGAAGCTTGATCTAGACACCTTGATTGAGGCTTTTAGCCTCCAGAAATGTGAGAAAATAAGTTTCTGTTGTTTCAGCCCCCCAGTCTGTGGTACTTTGTTATGGGAGCAGGAGCAAACTACAACACGGCCTTTAACCAGCTCTTGGAGGCCTTAACCAGCTCTTAGGATCTCATGGCAGCCCATTGTCTTAGCCCCTGATTATTGTAGCTCCTCAGCCTCCCCTTGTTGGGCCCTATCTTATGTCACCCACTCAGTCACCTTGTCTCTGGAGACAAAAGAACAGTGGAGGAGAGTCTGTTGCGGTACAGAGAAGAGCAGAGGGCAGGTCAGGAGCACCAGTGAATGGTGCCATTCACAACCAACAAATCCTTAACCTCTGGGTTCCAGGGGTATGGTTGATCTAGGTGTCTTTAAAACCATTTCCAACGGCTAGATTCTACAAGTCCTATAGAAAGAAACTCTTTGTTGGTTTTAAATGCATACTCAGGGATTTAAAATTTTGAAACTTTAAAAATTGTTATTTTTTAAGTTGAAAACCTTTTTTCAAATGCTCTGCCTCACCATCGACCTTCATGCACCAAGGTATTAATATTTTAAAATTAGGTGGTGAGATTATGATTTACTTTAATATTCTTCTTTATGGCTTTCTAGATTTTCAAAATTTTCTTTAATAAACGTACGTGACTTTTATGGCCAAGATTGGGGAAGTATGGATAATAAAGGTGAAAAGAATTGCAATCCTATATTAGAGCCAGAGTCTTCTTAACTTCAAGGAGTTCCAGAGGAAGAAAGCACATTTTTTTAATGAATGGATAATGAGAATAGTTGTAGGGCATGGGGCATATATTTTAAAAATTCCTCTCTATATGGAAAATCTAATCATCTTCTTTCTAATGCTAATGGTAATGAGACAGTGTATATGATTTCATATTAATTGACATATAGTGTATAAAAGGGGAGGTAGATCTAAAAGTAAAAAAAAATGAAAATACTAGTCAAGCTGAAAATAGAAAAAGCTGTTGAAAGATGTCTATGATTTGTTATTTGGGTTGTGGCAAAAGGTATATGAAAATTGATTTACAACATCGTGGAAAAACTCCTAATGTTGATATCCTGGCTTGGCCTTGATTGTACTTGGGAGGAAGAGGGTGAAGATGACAGTATAATTTAAAATTAGAAAAAAGGAAAAAAGAAGAATTATTGGATCAAACAATATTCTTAATCTCCCCACCAAAAAATAAATAAATAAATAAATAAAATTAGAAAAAAGGAACTGGATTCAGAAACTATAGGTACAGCCAAATGGTCTCACAAGAAAAATGAGCAAATTTTGCCGTAACTTGAAGTGCAATTCCTCAAGCTACTGTTATTTAAGTTTCTAAGATTAAAATAATGCATTTGACAATATTGGGACTATGTAGGTAAAAGAATATTATAGTTATTATCAGTTAGCCAAATGTAATCAAACGTTCCCATTTAGAATGCCCTTTGAGAATCTGGATTCTTGTTGTCTTTTCCTGCAGATCTTTTCCAAACACAGGTAAAATACAACACCCTTGTAATATGGAGAAGAACAGATCTTGGCAAATGGGATTGCTTCCAGGCCTTTTTCTAGATTACTAACCAAAACAAACTGGTGATGAAAATCCATCCACCTCTATGCACATTTCAGAGTAAATTGCCTGTTCCTACATGTGCTCAGCCCCGTAGATACAGGTCCTGATAACCTGAGACCTCCTCTTTAGTATTGATTGCAGGAGTGATCACTCCTCCTGTGTCCTCTTTTGTAGAGAGCCAGGATCATTTTGGAAACATATGGTTTCATCTCAGGAGCACATGTGCTATCAGGATTTGTGTGTGTGTGTGTGTGTGTGCGTGCATGTGTTTGTAAAAGACATTTCATGTATGCCTTGAGTGACCTTTCCAAGGATCTCACACAGCTTGCGGACATTCAAGCCTGTTCCCTGGATTTCTCTTAAATGCAAATCCAGCTGTGTCAGTTCCCTTAACCCCTCTTGTGCCTGCCCAAGGTTAAGCATTGCCGTGTCAGCTCTTTAGTAAGTGTCTAGAGGGTAATTACCCAGATGCACCTGGGTGGGGTTTAACCCCTCGCACCCCCACCTTCTCTGCCAGAGTCATGGGGAAGATTCAGATGTTCAAGAGAGGCACGGTTAGTGAAATCAATTCTCTCTCCTGAGGTAACTTGATCTTGTCAAACAATGCTTTTTACAGAACATATGTGCTTTAGTTTTATTTTAAGTTTCTGAAATAGCATTCTCCATTTTGCTCACTGCTGAGGCATGTGTGCACATAAAAAGAAAACCCTCTTTTGGTTACACATGAAACTTTACTATTATTGTTATTATTATTTTGTCAAAAGAAAAGCCACAAAATTTCCCAAATCAAAATAAAAGCAAATATGCAATGTCACTTTATTCAGAGCCAAAGGCAGGAGGGGAAAGTTGTTAAAATTAAATTCAGGGAAGACCAGAAGGAAACCAAACCGATGTGCCCAGAAATGAGTATTCAGCTGTTGTCACTTGGCTGGATTTTGGGAGAAGAGAAAAGAAGAGTTACTCTTAAAAACAAAACACTGAACTCCTCCGACTATGAACAACTCTCTCCATACTACTCACCTCTAGATGCCCCAGGTCTGATTTATGCTGGAAACGAGGTAAGGTCTCATAGACGTGGGGCATTCTAGGTGGAAGGTGGTTATTACATCTCCCAGGCCCCTGGTGGCCTAGCAGCACATTAGACAGGGACTTGCGGATTCGTGGGAGGAGGAGTCTAATGGGTGAAGAACAGGGGGTTGGGTGGTCTCTTGTCAGCTCTGTTGTGCAACCTCAGGCAAATTGCTGAAGCTTTCTGAGTCTCCGTTTCCCTCTCTGAAAAGAGGTTATTGATGTTCGTGTTGTAGAGTTGTTTTAAAAATGAAAATGAGGGGCACCTGGCTGGCTCAGTTGGTAGAGCATGCGACTCTTGAGCTTGAGGTCGTGAGCCCCATGTTGGGTGGGGTTAGAGTTAAAAAAATTTAAAAAAAAAGAGATGAGACCGACTATGCCAGCTGTGTAGTACATGCCAAGCACGTTACAAACACTCAGGTGGAAGCTGTTTATTTTATGATTACAAAAGACGGCTCTGCCACAAACAGATATGTGACCTTGGGTACTTCATGCTGTGCAGATGGCTGACCTCTGGTCTTATCTATAAAATGTGAAATTTTAAGCTGTAGCCCCTTCTAGTTCCAGAATTCAGTGAATCCTTGAAGCCCTTCTTAAACCTTGGTGAACCCTTAAGAATATTTTCGGTGCCTAGCCGTGAGCAGAGTTGTGAGAGTTCAGGTGAAGTTCTTGGCAGAAGGTGATCAGAACTGAGGTCTTAGGCAGTTCTCGTCATCCTGGGATCAAGGCAGGGGAAGGAAATCTGTTCTTACTGCTCCTCAGTCTGATTATGAATCTAAAAATCCTCCCATATCCCAAATCTGTATTCTCCCGCATCTCAAACTTCTGATCTTCCTTGCTACTTTAAGATACTATCTAATGTGTCGGCAGTACGTTGTTGCTTCCAGGCCAGATTGGTGTAGATTATGATCCTGGCTCAGAATAATTCTACAGGGCGTTCTTTATCAACCCCAATTTACAGATGAGGAAACTGAGGTCTGGATTTGTTGAGATCATGTGGTCAAGAGTTGGCAGATATGCAGTTCACACTCAGGTCTTTTACTGCAAAAACACATCTCTGCCACTGAGCAAGGCCCCCTAATGAAGTACGGGAGCCTTTTGTTTATAAATGGGGAGGAGAGGCAAAGAAAAGGATGACATCACAATTGGAAAGAGGATATAGAAATGCTGATTCCTTCATGACTCACAAGCTCAGGCCTGTGATTCCCAACATCTCTTTATGTGAGGACCTATTTTTTCTTTTCAAACAGTTTATTATTTCATTACATGTGTAAGATGCAGATGAACAAAAAGGAAAATAAATAAAAGATATTCATACTCCGGTGATAACCACTATTAACATTTTGATATAATAACTTTCCAGAGTTTTCTTTTTCATATTTATATGTTGATGTGTATATGAAGGTACACATACTATTTAAGAACCATCTTCAGTAACAAAAAAAAAATAATATAGGTTGCGCACAGACAGGTGGAGGGGACCCAGATTATGCATCTCCCCAGAATGGCTTGCCTGCCTGCCTCTTGGGCCCTAGGCTGCTCTTCCTGCCGCCTCATTCCCCTGGGGCAGAGCCTGCAGCTCAGCTTCCATAGCTCCTGCTGTCCTGGAGCTCAGCGGCGTCGGCACCCACGCCTGACTCAACTCCTCCCACAGAAGCCCTGGCTTGTCCTGTTGTGCCAGGACTCAGCTAAGGCGGGGTGCTAGAGGGTGGGCCCCTCCAGGAGCTCTCCGTAGAGACTGGCTGATACCCCCAGAAGTGCAGGGAATTTCCAAGGGTGAACCTCGGCCAGGGGGAGGCAGAAGATGGGGAGACTGTTCTGAGCCATGGTGGGTTCCGTACATGCTTGTCCTGGTGACCCAGTAGCCAGCAGCAACTTCTTGTGAGGTGGTGACCGCTCCGTCATTAACATGTCACCTTGTTTCTGCTTTCTCTCCTTTCCGACCTTACTTTTCCTTCCCCTCCAGCTTTCTGCCCTCAATTGCACCCTCCCCTGGCCCTCCATAAGGCTTTAGCAAAGATACTCTTTCTCCGGTGCTTTTGTTTTCACCGAGGAAACTGAGCTGAGGTGATGGCCACCGTGTTTGTACTGTCTCTCTGCTCAGTAAGCGTGTGTGAGAAAATACCCCAAATGCAATAACTTTTAGTGAATGTGGGTTTTATTAATGACAACAGCATCTGTATGCACTTGAAGAAAAGTCGTGTATCAAAGTTCTCTGCAGATACCATTCGGTGATAGGTGCATTACAGGACCCCTCGAAGCCACTCCCTGCCTCTCCCTACCCTCGGGTCCCCAGGAAGGTCTGAAATCCTTGGTTGGGTTGTTTAGGTGGGATGCAGGTCATCCCAGCTCTTTTACCCTTGACTTGACCTTCCTGCTGCTGCTGAATGCTCTCAGACACAAATGCGGTGTGCAACCAGCCTCGTCTGCCTGCCACCTTTCAAGTGTGTGAAGTATTGAAGCCTGTGCACATTTTCCCGGAGTGAGGCGCTGTACACATCTGGGTCAACTTTATTCCAGTTTTCTTTCCTTTCTTTTCTTTTTTAGTCAGTCACTGTGAGTAACTGCTACATGAAACTGTGAAGAAAATGGAATAAATATGTTGGAAATGCTAGAAAGTGATCCGCAGTTGTTTATTCTCCTCAGTCTCACTTCCTGGGCTTATTTTTAAGCATTCAAAGAGTTTCGGCAGTCTTTAAGAGTGTTTGGCGTGCCGCAAAGAAAATACGGTCTGTTCTCTAATAGGAAAGAACGTTTACACTGCATTTCCTGGTTTGAAGACTAGTCTCGAGGGACAGGGCCTCTCATGTGCTGACTCGAGTTCTCTTAATAAGACACTCACTGTATGACATCATCATCCAGTGCACTTCATCTATTAAGCGGTATTCACTGGGCTCCTCTTTGTTTCTCTAGGGCAGGGATTCTATCTTGTACATCTTTGTGTTCTGCAACAGTGCTGACACAGCTAATAGGTACTGCCCAAGCTCCTTGAATGATGAGGTGGATGGTGAGTTTTTCGATCTAAATAATGGTGAGTTGCATAAGCTGTCCATATTGCAAAAAAAAAAAAAAAAAATGCTAGAAACACAATTTATAAATAATTAGGGAGCAAGACTGTGTATTTGTACAATGTACTGTTTTCAGACAGAGCTCGATGGCTGTGTTCCCAGGAAGGGTTCATTTGTTGGTTTAGGCAGAAACAGAGAAGAGAGATTAGTCAGGGCAGCAATGGTGAAGGAAGGCCTGTGTTCCAGGTTCTCATGGGGGTGGGGGAGGGGATGAGGCAGTGGGCTGTGGTCTCAGAATGCTGAATTCCAGGCTTGCCTCTTGAAATCTGGTCTAGCACTTGGGGCCTGTCTCCTCCGTCAATCTTTTCCTGATCTCTGAACTAGATAATTAACCTCCTGGGACCTCAGAGCTCTGTGTTGGGACTTTCTCCTGGCCCTGCTCCCGGATGGCCATTTGTGTTCTTGTCTGATACCTTCCACTAGATTATGAATAAGGTCTGGACTCTTCCTGACTTGTCCATATGACCCCTAGAGTGCCTAGCATAGTGCCTTCTACTCAGGCCACTGCACAGATGCTTGTAGAAGCAGACTTTCCAACCCAGAGTTTCAGAATGATAAGGACATTCATCCCATTCTGTAGTGTAGTGGCTTGAATAGTGGCCCCTAAAATGATAGGTCCACATCCTAGAATCTGTGAATGTGACCTTATCTAAGAAAAGGATCTTGCAAATGTGAGTTGAGGATTTGTGCCTTTGGACTTTTCCCTGTGGTAGTTATTCTTCACAATACGTAATCATAGGTTTAATGATCCTTGTTTTGAATAGCTCACCATGAAATAATTAATTATACTTAATATCAGTAGGAATTATGAATGGTGATGCTGAATGACACCTTGATACCACAAGAGACAATGACATTGGTCTCTATTAACTTACTAGCTATAGTGGGTAGAATGGTGGCTCCCCATGTCCTAATCCCCAAAAACTGTGACTGTGATATTATTTGGAAGAAGTGTCTTTGTAGATATAATAAAGGGTTTTCAAGATGAGATCATTCTGAATCACGCGGGTGGGCCCTAAAACCAAGGACAAGTGTCCTTACAAGAGACATAAGAGGAAAAGACAGAGAGAAGTCCATGGGAAGACAGAGGCAAAAATTGTGGTGTTGCAGCCACAAGTCAAGGAATGACTGGAGCCACCCAGTGCTGGAAGAGGCAAGGAAGGATTTTTCTCTGGAGCCTTGGGAGGAAGTGTGGCCCTCCTGACGCTGTGATTTCAGATTCTGGTGCCTGGAACTTTGAGAGAATAAGTTTCTGTTGTTTTAAGCCATGAAGTTTATGATAATTTGTTATGGCAGCCTTAGGAAATGAATACATGCAGGCTGGGTTGAAATTTCTATTCTATCCCTATGTAAATTCTCTTCTACCCATAACTATAAATTTTGTAAAAGTAGGGACTATGTCTGTCTTGCTCCCAGTGGGGGCCCCCAGTGCCTAGTAGAATGACAGATTCATAATGTTAATTCCTTTTCCCTTCCTTCCTCACTATTGTCCAAAGTTCCCTGTCTGCTGGTAAGAGTGGTTCCAGAACATACTTCTGTTCTTCCTTAATTTCCTATTTATAGCAGAGGTTGTTAGTTTTTTTCCCCCAGTATGTATTCTCCTCTTCTTTTGTGATGATAGAACACCTGATCTTTGACTGGCCTCCCTTTGCATCTGGGTAGGGCTATGCATCCGTGTTCTGGCTTGTAGGTTGTAAGTGGAAATGTGAGATAGCTTTTGGGAGCCTTCCTTAAAAGACAGCTGGTAGATGCCCTTTGTCCCTTCTTCATCACTCTTCTTTCTATCTGCCTGGAATGCAGGTGCTGCCATTTTGGACCATGAGAACCAGAGTCCCACGTAGGGATGGTGAGCAGTGACTTGGGCACACGACCCCGTGTGCAGCAGAGCCATCATACCAGTGCTGGGTTCAAGCTTCTAGATTTTTGTGTCGGAGGGAAATAAAGTGCTTGTGTGAGCCATTGTTATTGTGTGTGTGTGTGTGTGTGTGTGTGTGATTTATCACCACCTACAACTTTGGGACTGGAGGGGCATTATTTGCTCTGAGGTGACAGAAATTGAACGAGAGGTACTTTGAGCCTCTGTGCTGTTTCAAAACCTGTGGCCTCAGTTTTAACTGAGGAAGCCTGTAGCATAAACGCTCGAGTTAAACAGACCTGAGTTTGAACCTTGACTTTATTCCTCCCTCCTGTGGAGTGGCATAACCCCCCTGAGCCTCAGTTTCTCATCTGTAGCATGGAGATAAGAGTAGCTACCTGTTGGGGTTGTCATTCTGGGCATTAGAATGTTATCATGTCTATTAGTAGATTCTGTTATAGTAGTATATTTTTATTTTGTCTGGACTAGTGAAATTACCAAGGCTGCTGTTCCAGCAAAGGAGGAAACAAAACTGAATGAATACAAAGTTTATGCCCTAAAGCATTAAAAAGAACGCTTGAACTTTTACGAGGGATATACTTAGGGGGCTGGAGGAGGAAGTCCTGTTCAAGCTGTGGGTATCAGGTTTTGGCCATGTGGATGAGACTGGAGTTTTCTATTGCTTCAGCAAACATTTCTTGGGCTGCTCCCATATGCCATGTGTATAGGACACACAGAGATAAATGAAGACATAGTCTTGATCTCTGCCCTCAGGAGCCCTTTGTCTCACGGGGAAGACAAAGATTATTACGAGTCAAGGAGAAAACCGCTCCAAAGGCAGCATTCACAGAGTGCCGTGGGAGCACAGGGGTCTGTCTGAAGGAACCGAAGAAAGTCAGACCTGTTTCTACTCTCAGGCTGGGTCCTGAAGGATGAGCAGGAGTTCACCAGAAAGAGCAAACAGTCTAGCCAGGGGCAATCACACGGACAAAGGCAAAGAGACACAAAAGAGCAATAACACAACGATGGTTGCAGCTGGCCTATTCTATTTCAGGAGGTGGGAGAGGAGGGTTAAGGGACCTGAGGCTGCAGATGCGTCTGTGATGCTGTCGCCTACAGAGCTGGATTGCCTCTTTTGCTTTTGGACAAGGCCAAGGACCTTTTAAAGGAAGGGAATGATGTGGGCAGTTCTTGTCTGGTGCGTGTGCTCCTCGTCCCCCTGTTCTTTTGACTTGGAATGCTGCCACTTAGGGCAGAGGAGGAGCAATCTTCTGGCAGTCATGGGAAACACAGATATCCTTTATCTCGGTTGAGATTAACAAAACAAATTAACTTAGGGTGTGAGGAGAAGCCCTTCAGATGAAAAATGGGCAAACCCCAGTGAGGTTGCTGGTAATGACGCCAAACCTTCCCTAATTTTACTTGGCTGGGCCATTCATTTTTATTTTTTCCTTCTTTTAAAAAACTATTGTATTTCTAGTTAAAAAAAAAAAAAAAAAAAGTCTCCACCTTCCGGAATGTAGTGTGGTTTTGCTTCTGGTCAGAAGTGAAGAAAATATAGCTCCTGGATTTTTCTGTGCTTGATAGAGGGCATAGTGTGTAAATGTAGGTTACAAAACCCTATCTCCAACATGATCGCAAATTTGTGAAAGAAAAACTATGTATGTATATGTAATATAAATTGCCTTTTGGGTTATGGGATTTTCTTCTATATTTTCCACATTTTTTAAGGGAGCAAGTGAATCTTAAGTATTTTAATTTTTTATTTTTTGGAAAGATTTTATTTATTTATTTGAGAGAGAGAGAGCACGAATGGTGGGGAGGGGCAGAGGCAGAAAGAGAGAGAAGCAGACTCCCCGCTGAGTAGGAAGCCTATCGCGGGGCTCCATCCCAGGACCCTGGGATCATGACCTGAGCCAAAGGCAGATGCTCAACTGACTGAGCCACCCAGGCGCACCCCCCATCTTAAGTATTTTTTTTTTTTAAGATTTTATTTATTTATTTGAGAGAGAGAGAATGATAGACAGAGAGCATGAGAGGGAGGAGGGTCAGAGGGAGAAGCAGACTCCCTGCCGAGCAGGGAGCCCCCTTAAGTATTTTTAACAAATGTTCTCAGTGTCATCCCTGTACTCAACCTGAGAAACAAAAACAAATTTCTTGGGAAGAGGAAGGATAGAATTAGGGGTCGGCTGTGTGTTTTGGAAAGAGTTTGGTTCCTCCCCTGTTGATAACTTTTACTGAGCTGTTCCTAAAGGTTTTGATGGCTGTTTCATTATTCATTCGATGTGGATTTATTGAGCAACTACTCAGCAGCCAGCCACACCTTTCTGGGCAGGCTTATTTTAGACGGAAAGGCAATTCCTGGCTGGTCCCACTGCCTCCCCCTGAGGTTTTCTTAGCTGGGCTCAGTGCGGCCACAACACCCTATGATTCTGTCATCGCCTCTCTTTCTGCAAGGGGCCAGTCCAGAGCCCTTCATAAACAAGCTGTCCAGGCTGTTTGGATAAGAGCAGGGAAAAGACAATAATAAACTCAGGAGGATGGCATGGCCAAGGTGGTTCACACTGAGGCTTTTAATGACTTTTCACACATGAGGAGTGCTTTATTGTCTGCACTTCAAAACGCTGTCCTCATACGACCACCCTGTAAATGCCAACCTCTCCTGGGAGCCTTCTGTAACTGAGCAGCCTCAAGTTCAAGGGAAGGCTCTGGTTGTTTCTTCTGAGAACAAACATAAATATCAGAGGCCCCTCTGCCAGCGTCAGGGGCTGTAGGCTAGATGTGCAGAGCGACGGCCAAGGTTGAGAGGCTATGGGGGGGTGTTTTAAAAATAGGTGTTTTGAAGAAAGCTTTAAGAGAAAAAATAATGATTGGCCATTGGTAGCTCTCATTCTCTCTTTCTTCAGCACCGGCTGAGTAACCAGGACCCTGAAGTGAACCAGAGTATTCAGGAAGGGTGAAGCACAGAGGGAAGTGTTTCATTAAAAACAGGCTTTTGAGTTGTGACAAATTATATGTGAGGTTTCAGGTATGTGAGGTTTCACCTACGAGGCTGTGATGGCTTCGAGCATGTTCAAGTGTGGCCAGAAGGAGAAAGCTGCCCTTCCTGGTTCATTGTGTGGTTTTCCTTCCTGGAGGAGAGGGTAGATGGGGCGTGGGGGGTGGGAAGGGGAGAGAGAAAGGGGCATGTTCCAGGTTACAGTTGAGGTCAGGCTGTGGCCATCCCCAGCATCCCAGCTCACATCAGAGGTCAGAAGACAGAGAGTGTGTGAGAGAGAGCGAGTGAGCTGTCGCTGGTAGGCAAAGCTAAGGACCTGTACATTGAGGTAGGAAGATAGTCCACATTCCTTCAATGACTCTCAAGGCTTTTTATAGTCTGATCCTTTCCAGATCATTCTGTTTATCTGTCCAAGCACCAAATGTTGCTCTTCTTCCATCTTTGGCAAACTCCAAATCCTCCTTCCAGAATAAGTTCAGAAGTGATCAGTGAAGTCTGAGCCATTTTTAAAAAAATGGTTTAGCTCTGACCCCCTTCTTTCTCTTCATCCCTTCATCCTTCCCCGGGGCAGAGTCCATCACTCCTCCTGTTGCTTCTGTGTGACTTGGCTCATGACCACTGTTAGAGTTGACAGTCACAGCATGGAGGAGCAGATGGGGTCTGGGAGAGCCTCTCCAGGAAACTGGCACAGGATCACATGAGATAATACATGTGGAGGTTGTTGATTGGAAAGCACTGTGATAGTGTGGTCATTGCTACCCTTTATTGAATACGTGCTTAGCATTTTCTCAGTAAGTCCTCACGACAACCACTTGAAGGTAGGTATTATGATCATCTTCCTTTTCAAGATAAGAGAGCTGAGTCTCAGAGTGGTTAAGAAGTGGCCTTCCCAAGGCCACATCAATAAAAGTGGCAAAGTTAGAATTGAAACCCAGTTCTGACTCCATGGTCTTGACAGCACCACATTGCTAGGCCAATGGGGAACTCAAACGGGAAAGAGATATCCCGCCAAAGGCATCAAAGCTGGGCTGGAAAAGTAAGACAGTTACTGCCAGAAACCATATAGCATAGGGTGGCATAAGGGTTCCAGGAAGGTGCATGTAAAAATGGTTTGGAGATCGGAGTTACTTTTTAGGGAGAAAAACGGGCTTTGTGGAGAGTGCTCACCTCATCTACACCTTAAGGAACAAGTAGGGTTTTTACAACAGAATTGGAGAACAAAGAATGGAAGAACCTACATGAATAAAGGCGGGGGCGCTGGGCATGAGCACGAGGCTCTTCTGGCCACTTCTTGTTATTATCAAGGACTTGGAGCTCAGAACATTTACCACCACCCCTCACCCCCTTTCGTCAAGATAGAAGATGGTTGTCCGCTAGCATGTGGGAATAATTCTTCTTACAGTGGTTCTCACCAGAGCTGCTACTGCTTCCTTGGTCTTGGAAACATTTTTGATTGTCACAGTGATTGGCGGGGTGGGGTGTGTTGGTTGTGTGTGAAGAGATTTGCTTGGCACTTGGTGTCCCCTGAACAAAATATGCTAAATATCTTGCAATATACAGGCCAGTCCTGCCTGAGGAAGAATTCTCCCACTCCAAAGGCCAGTATCTTCTGCTAAGATATAGTGTGGCCTCAGCCTCTAAGCATACATGTGTAGACTTACCCCTGGGCCATGCAGTGTCCCTCTGGGAAACCTGATTCTCGTCCCCATATCCCTCCGTTGTCAGACACACCACCACGATCTATGTGTTTTATCCCCAGTCCATGCCCAACCTCCAGAAACTGCTATTTATGCTGCTTCCAAAGCTTAGAACGGAAAATAAAAATGCCTCCTCTATTTCCCCTCCCCTTCAGTATCCTCTGTTGCTGAGGCCATGTAAGGAAAATACCGCCTGGAAGGTTTTCAGAACCTTCCTCTTAGTATGAACAATAACTGGAAAATGATCCATCTGATCTGGCTACCTTTGTGGTAGGGAAGAGGATAAAAAGAGCATTCAGTGGGCTGGGCTCTTCTCAACAAGGGCTCATCAAGGTGGAAAACCAAGTGGCACATACTTGTGGAGAAAGTATAAAAGGAATAGGGGCGGGGGAGTGGTAGGGAAGGAGGAAAAGCCCTAATAACATGGTAATAAGAAATAACACACTACAAAACCCCAGTGAGGCTGGGAATAAAAGAGCCCAGTGCCTCACAAATACAGGACTGAATGAGTTTCGTGTTTAATGTAAATACACCTGCCATTTGTTCTCTGAAACCTCAGTTCCAGGTTTTAAGATAAAATAGAATTTTGAACACGGTGCCAGTGTAATTTGCCTTTGCCCACATGCTGACTGTACACTTTGTTCCCAAACAGTCCCCAGAGACAAAAATACTGCTCAGGCTAGCTCATGGGTCCCGCCTCCCACCATTTCCCTTAGCCAGCTCTGCTTCTACCTGGCGTCCAGCTAAGACTCCTGGGCTGTGGACAGAGCAGAGAAGGGAAGCTGCCGGCCAGGAGTCATACGTGCTCAGTGCCAAAGTAGCTCATTTTACTCTCCTGCTTCAAAGATTCCCCCTGCGTTAAGCAGAAAGACTGAAACCCTCCATCTCTTCTGCAAAGCTCCTGCCTGCTTTTTGCCTTGAGTCCTACCATCCTCTCCTCACCTCCCTCAGCCCCAGCGCCCAGACCTGCTTGCTTTCAGTTCCTGGGCTGTTGCCGTGCCCCGTCCAGCTGCAGGGTCTTTGCTGTTCCTCTGTCTACAGTGCTCTCTCCCCGTTCCTCCGTCCCTCTTCCATTCTTCTGTCCAGAATTCAGCCTGACAAGGAACTTCTGATGAGATGCTTTCCCGGAGCCCACTCTCACACCAGAAGAGATTGGGGCCCCTCCTGTGTTTGGTGGTGGTGCCCTCTACTTTTCCTTCATGGCTCTTTTCCCAGTTTATATTACATATTTGTGTGATTACTTGATTAATGTCTCCCTCTGCCACTGGAGTGTGGTTTCCATGATGGTAAGTCTGCTTTGGGCTCCCTAGTAATTCTGACACTCAGCACCAGCCTGACATGTGGTAGGTATTCAATCAGTGTTTGTTTAATGAGTGAGTTATTGAATATATTACAGATAGATTGGAAAATCCAAATGGGCAGAAGGGAAGAAATAAGATAAAAAGCAGTTGTAATCTTACAATCAAAGAGAAAACACTTTGAGTTTTTTGTGTGTATACCTTGCCTGATTTTTTTCATTCTACAAAAGATAATTATTTTTCCCTTGATAATATTGTAAACAAGAGTAAACGTCCATTAAAGTTTATTTAGTGTAGCATCGTTTTTTTTTTTTAATCCCGTATTGTTAGACCCAAATTTGACTATGTGATCTATGCTTCATGGAAACCGATGGAAAATAATAAAGAATTATGTCATGTTGACTCACCCAGTCAACATTCTACCTTGTCCAAAAGGAATATGAAATGCCAGATTGGGACTGGCTGTCCAGAAACACGGAGACATGGGGCAGATGGAACTCTAGACCACATGGGGAGAGCCCTGGCCACGGGAAATGGCTGTGGTTGCTGGAGGGGAAAGCAGTGGGGCTGTTAAGGAGTTGCCACCTGCTCCTAGTGGAAACAACGTACTTGTAGGGAAAGCCACAGTGCGTATGGCAGGGTCTTTGCTGGCTCTGTGATGTGGGTGAGCAAAATGGCTGTCTTGGCATTATCTGGGAGCTTCTGGGGCTGATGGGGTGGTGACTAAGAGTAGGGAGAGAATCCCTTAGTCCTGTTTTTCTAGCCTTGTGCAGCGCAGAGAGAAGGTGAGAAAGGCAGCCCCAAGCCAGGAATCCCCGCCATCAACCCCTCTTCGTGACTCTCATTTAGTGCCCCCTTGTGGCTGCCGTTGGTGTTAACTCTGACTTGGGTGCCTTGGCACCTGTAGTAAAGCCAAGTGAGACTCAGGTTGGAGCAGGAAGAGGTTTTAGGAATTTTTGTTAGAGATGCACCAGTTTGTAAGTCCTGCTGAAGGGTCCCTCCACAAGTTAGGATGGTGGAAGGCTGACTTGTATTTCAACCACCACCACCACACACTGAATGCTCATTATGAACAGATATATTATACTCCATAAGGATCACAACAATCTAAGGAGGTCATTTCCACTGTGACCCCCAGTTTATAAACGAAGTACCTGAGCCTTGGAGAGTGTCACAATCAGAATTTGAACACAGGTCTGTTTGACTTCAGACCGTGTGCTTTTTTTTAAAACCATTATTTTTGAAGAATCTCAGTAGGTTCTTAAGCACGAGTCATGCTACTTTCTAGAGCATTTGTGACCCAACAGTATGAATTGAAACAAGGCAAGCTCTGTGCTCCCTTTTGGGGAAAGTTAATATTTCATATGCTCTCGAGAATTTAGGAGCTTGGTAAAAACTTACTATTAAACAGGGATTTTCTTTAATTCCTTTTGTTTAAAGATTTTCATGTGAAACACTCCATGTACTGTGCCTCCCTCTGAGACATCGGTGGTGCCAGAGACCGTTAGGGAGTTTGTGTAAATAGAGAGCAGGCCAAATGCTGCCCACACAAGTGGTGAGGCTCGAGGCTGAGTGTGTGGAACGGTTTCACCGTTGGCCCAGGGCTCGGCGGAGTGTCCTGAGGCCTCATCCCAGGCTGCAGATCTGCGGACAGACTACGCCAGCAGAAGCCAAGTTGGCTTTGTTCCGTAGGTGCCGGAGACCCCATCCAGCCAGGAGATGAAAGGCCAGCATGAAGAAGTATCTTTAACCATTCATGTTAAAACAGATAAATTTGCTGAGGAAATAAAACCAGTGAGTCTGGAAAGATCAATCTTAACTAATGTTAATGTACATCTTGATGATTTTTTTTTTTTTAAACTGACACTTCTTACAAAAGACAGAAATATCTAGAGAGTAAATAACAGGACAAAAATGCTTTGAAACATCTTTAAAATGATCAGTGCACAGAGTCAAAGGGTAGAACTGGTTCTCTTCAAGTCTTTTTTTAAAAAGCCTCATTTTTATTTTACTTTGTTTTGGGAAGGACTGCATTCTATTGACACATTGAGAAAAAAAAAACTTTTTGTTTTTCTAAAACTAATAGGAGCTTAGGCATTATGATTAAGGACCAAAAAGAGCCAACTCTGATGAATGCCCCCTTTCTTAAGCTGCAAAATTTAATAGCTGCCACAGAGAGTTTTTTCTTTTAATCAGCAAAAAATTTATTTTGTCCTTGACATTTTATGCCAAAAATCAGCCTCGAGAGTGTGTTTTATAGCCTGAGCTGAATTGCCCTACAGGTAGTTTTCCTGTGAGTAGTGTTCATTGAATTGGCTTTTTTGCATTAGATAGCAAACCAGTATCAATTTACTAGATCATCTTTTCAGTGTTTCTGAAGGATAAAAGAAACTTAAGCAGAGACAGCAGAGCATTATGGGTAAGTGCCTAGGTTCTTATGGGGACAAGATATGGGTACCAGTGGCCTCACTACTTCCTAACTCTGTGACCTTGAGTAAATTACCCTCCTAGAGCCTGTTTCTTCTTTCAATTGGGGACCATAATAGTGCTAACATCATCACATTGTTGTGAAGATTAATGCACCTAAAGCATGTCACGCAGCCTTTAGCACTAATGGTTAGTGATGCACAGCCATGTATAATTTAGCACTTTGCCTCAGAGAAAGGTCTTATGATTTGATGGTAGTAGGAGTGAGCAGAAAATAAGATGTTTCGATTTGTCCAGAAAAACGACCCGGTATAAATTTAGCATGGCAAAATAAATGCAGCTTAAACTACTGAAAGCAGATTTTGTTTCCTAAGTGTTTTGTTTCTTAAATAGAAATGCTGTTATTTTGTTAAAAGTGATCGAAAATACATATGAAATCTCTTGCCTTTATTTCATCTGTTTGTAAAAAGAGCTGGGGCAGTCCATAAACCCCGAGTACCTGTTCAGTGCAAGGGACCAGGTTAGGCATATGGGAGAGCTCAAAGAACTGTGACTTGCAATCCCTGCGCGGTGGACATTTTAGTGAAACTTGGGGGAATTAAAACGAAAAATCGACTAACCTAATAACACCTCGCTGCCAAGTATGTGGGGAAGGAAAGACCCCAGGCTGAAGCATGGGTGATAGGAAGTAGGATAGATTTGAGCTGATGTTGAAAGGATGGGAAGCAGAGAGAAGTGGAAGGTCTCTTATAGGGATAGGTTAATGGCAGGAGCAAAGTCAGTCTAGTGGGAAAGAGCACGGCACGAGAAAGGAGACATGGTTAGCAAGTGCAGGCTCATTAACATTGAAAGCTACCTTTGTTTTTTGTTTTTAATTTTATTATGTTAGTCACCATACAATACATCATTGGTTTTTGATGTGGTGATCCACGATCCATTGTTTTCGTATAACACCCAGTGCTCCATGCAGTACGTGCCCTCCTTAATACCCATCACGGGGCTAACCAATCCCCCCTCCCCCCTCCCCTCTAAAACCCTGTTTGTTTACCAGAAGTATCTGTCTGGATAGATGGAGTAGGCCTGTCCATCAAGTCATTCTCCACCACCATAATCCATTACCTCAGGGTCTCTTATCTTTATATCAAAAGTAAGACGAGAGGCAGATACAGATATGAGGAAGTACTTTGCTTTTCACTGCTATGCCAAACATAGTTTACATACCAACACTGATAATCTGTCAGCCCACCTCTCCGGGACACTTAATCATTTTCCTGGAATCCACTGGAATAATTTTTCTATGCATTACAAAGTATGCTTCAGAGGGTCTGTTTTTAAAGATAAGTTTGTATTCCTTCAACCAACTGGCATTTCCAGTTACATGTTCCTTCTCAAAGCCAAAGTGGCCAGTTTTGAAAGCAGCTAACTTCATGGCCCGTTAATAATGATGTTTGACACTTGATGAGCCCTTACTATGTGCCAGGCACTGTTTTAAGACTTCCACATGTACTGACTAATTCACTGAATTCTCCAGAATAGAGGAGCATGAGGAGAAAGGGGAGATGGAGTCACACACGGATTAACTGGTTAAAAAATTAATCAATTTGTTCTACAAATATTCATTTCGTGCCTATTATGTGCCAGGTGCCATAATTAAATGCTGGTGAAATTAATGAATAGATACTTGAAGATTGAAGCAACTCAGAAATCACATCCTAACAACCACTATGGGTATTTTATCAACATCCCACAATTCTGGATTGACTGTTTATTGAACACATACTGAGTTCTTGAGAGCAGTGCTTATTTAAAACTTAATGCGAATACAGATCACCTGGGAATCATGTTAAGATGAAGATTCTGAGTTAGAAACTCTGTGGTGAAAACTGAGGGTCTGTATTTCTTACTAGCTCCCAGGGGGTGGTGATGCTGCCCATCCAAGTAACCTCATTAAGTAGCAAGATTTTAGAGAGCTGAGTAAATGGCAGAGGAAACACAAGAAAAATAAAGGCAGGAACATATTGTCACTTTGCCACCAGAAGAGGCAGCAGGCCTGGATTTGGCCATAGACCCCAGCAGAGCACCTAGCATCATTATTATTGTCAATGTCATTACCATGTGCACCTGCAGGAAGGTAAGGGATTGGACTCTCCAGGCACAATGGCTCGGTTATAAGTCATAACACGCGTTAAAGTTAAAGGAGCAAAGCAAGCTATTCTTTTCAGGAACATGACTGATAGGGTGTGTTAGAGAAGGTGGTAGACTAGGAGCCAGGAAATCTGCATTCTCATCAGAGCTCATTTACAGACTCACTGTGTGACCCTAGTTAAATCACTTAGCCTTTCTGTGTCTTGGTTTCCACACCTGTACGACAGACTGGTAACAGCTGTCCTGCCCGTGTGGGCTGTGGACATTAGTAGATGGGGTAGGGTGTGCAAAAAATCAGGGCTCAGGGAAAAACCAAAGGTGTGTTAACAAATATGCTTTTTTATAATTAAAAATTATAGAGTCTTTAGCAGTAGGTAGGAAAAAGAAGGTGTCTTATGAGCTCCTACTTTGGTTTATATCTCTCTGGGGGATTTTTATGACTCTCAGCCTACTCTGATTCATGGCATGTATAGAACCCCTATGGAAGTTAACTCTGCGCTCTTCAAGAACGGACCATCTCAGCCTCTGCTTGACCAGTGGAGACCTTCAGACTCTTAACTGCTTGTCCATCCTTACACTGAGCTGGGGAGAGGGTGAAGCAGAGGGAAGGTAACACTTATGAGTTACTTTACTTAATCTTTACAACACTCCTCGAGGAAGGTATTATGGCAGTTTTACAGATGAGACACCTAAAGCTCAGACGAGCTCATTTGTCTGGAGTTTCATTTTGTTCCTCTTAGTTAAAAGCAAAGCCTTTTCAACTTTGTACCTCTAAAGATGTGATGGCTTCACTTTCACAAGACTATAAAGTTAGCAAGCTCTGGTATCTGGCTATCAGTTTGTCCTGTGCATGCTATTCCAGAGGTAGATATCATGAGTTTAAGGTGAAGCCAAGAATTTTGTGCTAAACACCCATTTGTGCTATGGAGTTAGAGAACTATTGCAGAATGCTCTGAATTTAAAATCCACAGACTTTCATAAGGACTTCTACAGCTCACCTCTCCTAGGGATACAGGAGGGCTGTAACCGAAGATAGTGGCTCGTTCTTTTTAGTATTTGAGGAGGAGGATGACAGTGATGGGTTTTTACTGAGTCATTTTCATGTGCCCTGCAGGACGAAGCTTCTTCTGCAGGTCGTTCACATAAATCCTCACATAGCCCTGTGAGGTTGGTGGTTTTGTTGCCCATGTTTCAGAGGAGAAGCAGCTGGAGACTCAGAGAGTGAAGAAACTTTTGTCAGGCCCAGCACCCCCCAGGTGGGTCAGCCTCGGCTGTAATCCTGGTCTTTTAGGTCCTCACACTCATGCTCATTCCCGCCTACCACCCTATCCAGGGGGTTAACCACTGTCATTGACCACCCAGGTCTAGAATTTGGCAGTGGCTCTCAGTGGGAAAGAGCTACTTGAAACAACTAGCACCACCATTACTAATAGAACAGTCATCAGGTTGCTCTTTTGCTGGTAGGGTCCCCTTGGGGGGCCCTGTCACATCCCATCACCTCACAGGGCACGTGAGATCACAGTGCTGAAATAACTCTGGGCGAATGCTGGAAAACAGATTGCACGTGACACCTGCCCTTGGATCTTGCAGCGTGGTACTTCAGCCCCACTGAGCTCACAGAATACTTAATTTACCATCAGAGGACTCAGATCCCTGGAAGGGCTTCCTGCAGACATTATGACTTTGCGGCTTCCCCTGGAACAGGATCCCAGACTCTGTGGACTCTTGAGAGGCACAGATCACCGGAGGCACACATCCTAGCCTCGTTTGGGCTAGTTACTTAATCTCTCTCAGCCTCAGTTTGTTCATCTGTTAAGTGGGGGATAACAATAGTACCTCCCTCTCAGAGTTGTGAGGGTTAAATGAGCCAGTGGTGCCAGATCCATGGTAGGTACACAGTCCAAGAGAACAATTGTAGCTTATTTTCTTCTGGATTATATCAAGCCTGATTTTTCTCTTTCTCTTCACTTATAATTCAACAACACATTCTGTCGCTTTATATCTAAGTGATGCCTTAAATCTGTTTTTTTGTACCCTGCTATCACCTTAGTCTAAACCAACCTTATCTCTAGCCCAGATTCCTAGCCTCCTACCTGGCCTCCTACCTGTACTCCTGTTTGACGGACCCTCTGGAGTGATTTTATTAAAATATATAGGATTATCCATTCCTTTCCTTAACCCCTTCCCCCCTCGATGGCTGCCCATTGCACTTAGAATCAATCTGTACCCCCATACCCCTACAAGTCATTATGTGGAATGCACCCTGCCCACTGCCCCACATTCACCTCCAGCCCCTCTCTCCCTGTGCTCCAGTCATGGTCACCGGCTTTCTGTTCCATGCATGTGCCAAGCTCAGTGGCCTGAGGGCTTTTGCACTTGCCAGAGACGCTGTTTCCCAAGATCTTTGCATAGCCGGAAATGTTTTGTCATTTAGAGTAGCCTCCCAACTTCTTAATAGAAAGTCACCATGTCCCCTCCTACAATTATTTTCTAACATGCCACTTTGTTTTAATTTTCTTCATGTACTCATCATGACCTGAAATTTTCTTGTTCATTTGTTTAATCATTTGTAGTTTATCTCCCCCAACAAGAAGGTAAATTCCATGACTCTGCTCATAATTACACATCTAGTTCTTAGAAAACTGCCTAGTAGAGATGAGCTACTTAGCAAACATGTACTGATCGAATGAATAAATGTCATCTTTATTATAAATTAAAAATAGACATTAAAGAAGCTGAACAAAAAGAGGAAGGCTGTCAGGGTTTGTATTCAACTTGAGGTTTGGAATCTGGTGGTCACGGATAGGCTGAATGGGCATGGGTGAGTGGAGGAATGAGCCCATCTTCAGAGCAGGAGGGGTGTGGTTGGAGGGCATCTCCATCAGCCCCCTGCCTCCAATCACTATTGTTTATTTACTGAGTTATTCAACAAGAACTTGCTGTGTGCTGGACTGTGTGCTGAACTCTGCTTACAGCAGCTGACAGTGAGAGATCTAGGCTCCACCTTGACCGAGTTGACAGCTGGTCCAAGACAACTGGCACGGAGCACAAACATTTTCGGAAGAAACAGGTATTTGACAGGGAGAACTGTGCAGAAGCCCAAGGAGCATCTTGTAGGAGGGTCTGCTCTGGAGGATCAGGGAGGCCTCTGCAAGGGAGTGGGGTTTGAACCAAACCTCCAGGACGTCTAACTCTGCCCCCGCTTTCTCATGAATTTCTTAGAATCAGCCCTTGTGGAGGGTACAGATTTATGCAGGTGGGGCCAGCGCAGGGGGTGCACTTTTCTTGGAATTCTTCCACCCAGAACACACCTTTTTCTCTCTTCTATTTATAAAATAGCCCATAGGTAGTAGCCTTGGCTGTGCAGGGATGATGACATCTCCTTGCATTTGAGGGACACTGAGGCTTGGTCAAGTAGGGTAATGTGTCTAGTTCATGCCACTAGTAAGTGATGGATTAGGCCCCATGTCTTTATGACTCCCAAGACCTACGCTCCTTTAGACAGCTTTGGGTCTTCCCACTCCTTGGTGATCGTGAAGAATTTGTGGTTCAGGACATTCTCTCTTGTTGATTTTGTTTCCTCAACTGCTTGGCCTGTTCTGCATTTTTAGGAGTTAAAGTTGGCTGATGCTCCTTTCAGTCCTAACAAAATGTCTCAATATCCATAGTCCTTTGAGATCTCCTGGCAAGTGAGAAACCAAATGCAAGGAGGTCCTTATTTGCCAGCCAGCCTAGTGATTTGGCACACTGGGCCTGAGTGGTTTTGAACGTTGAGGCTGCCTCTGAGTACCTGCATCCCCACCCCTGTGCCACCAAAACTCTCTGTAAAATGGCCAATACACTCTTACAGAGCTGGGTCGGGGGAAATGCTCATGAAATTGATCTTGAAGTACTTGGCAATTTCAAGTTTCATGAGGATCCCTGGTAAGAATAATTAACTTATTTTGGAGGATGGATTTACTTAGGAAAGCTCCATCTGCAGTGAGGGTGGGCCCCTCTTTCCTGTTGCTCCTGGCACGTGTTCTTCTCTGAGTAACATTTGCAGCAGTCTGGGTGGTTTGTCTGCCTAGAGCCATGCAGAAAAGTCGGTGGGAAAAGCCAACAGGCCACTGGCACTTGGAAACTGGGGTTGGCACCAGTCACAGGGAGACTCACTGCTTTTATTAGCAACTTAGTCATTTTACAGCGGGCAAGGCAGAAGTGCCTAACATGCAGACTCACGATGCTAGTGTGTCTCTTGGGCTGAGAGGAGCAGATACCTCCAGCATCCCACAGAAGTCCCAAATTATAGACACAGCACACCTTCCACTAATGTGGTGCTAAGACCTGATTTATATTCTCGCTTCTAGGAAGACTTACTGTCATGGTCTCTCCTAGGTCACACGGTGTGGTGTTTGAATTCTAGTTCTGCCCCTTACTAGCTATGTGGCTTTGTGGTCACAGACCAATCTCTGTGTTCTCCTTTGTGACATGGGGATGTGAACAGCATCCACCTCATAGAGTTGTTTTTATGAATAGGCAGGTTAATACAGGTAAAGCACTTAGAACAGTGCCTGGCACGTAGTAAGTGCTCAGTGGCCAATTGGCTCTCGCTGACATTAAACTGTGGCTGGATCCATATTGCCTCTCTCATTCCCTCCTCAGAGGCCTTCAGGGAACTCCTGGAGAATCTGAGCCGTGTAGCCCACTGCTCTAACAATGAGAGGAAACAATGTGCCCTCACATAGGCCCCTGCTAGAGACCAGAGCCCATAAAAGTCAGAGGGAAGGGCTTGGAAATGTAACACAGCTGGGGAGTCCCAGATGAACAGGATACATTTTAAAAGGCCCATTACAGTTTATACCAAACACACAAATAGCCAGATTGACACTTCCTGCCTCAGGGATGTAGGGTGTTGACCCTTTCCAGTCCTCCCACCTCCATCTCAAGTATCACTTCCTCTAGGAATCCTTCCCAGAATTCTCCTTGCACAGTCAGCGGTTTTCTGTTCTTTTTTGGGGGGGCGGGGGGTTGGCTTCCATAAAACTTTGACTCTAACCTCATTGAGATTGTGATTGTCTGCTTGTCTGACTTGCCTATTAGACTGGGAGCATCTTGAGGGCAGAGACCCTGGCAAGCAGTCTAGGGGATATCGTATGGTTCTTACATCTCCACATCCCCTAGTGCTTGGGCATGCAGGATCGGTTTGTTGAATGAAGAAGTAAATGTAAATGGGAAACAATGAAATGAGAGCTAATGCCTACTGAGTGCTTTTTGAAAAGCAGTTCTTAGACCTCCAATGCTATAATGTAACTAACGTTGACTGAGGGCTTCTTTTAGATCTGTGTGCTTTTCCTTAAGTAGTAGCTCATTTGATTTTCCTAACTGCCCTAGGAGGAAGTCTATTAGTGTTGCCATTTTATTTATTTATTTTTATTTATTTATTTTGAGAGAGAGAGAGAGAACAAGAACGAGCAGGGGGAGAGGCAGAGGGAGAGGGAAAAGCTGATTTCCCACTGAGCCGGGAGCCCGATGTGGGGCTCGATCCCAGGATCCTGAGATCATGACCTGAGCCCAAGGCAGACACTTAACCGACTAAGCCACCCAGGCACCCCTAGTGTTGCCATTTTATAGGTGAAGAGACAGGAGGCACAGTGAAGTGTGAGACCTCATGCTGGAATTCTCACCCAACAATCTGATCCAGAACCTGGCCTTTTAGCAGTTACATAAACTCTCTCTCGCCGTGAGACTTCAGAGAGAACTTTAGACTTTTTAAGGGTCCTCCTCTCACTCACTTTGAAGCCAGGGATTCTGGCTTTTTAGATCCTGCTACACACTGATCTAAGTTAATTTATCCGTTCAAGTGTGGTTGGTTTGGGAACTATGTTTCCTCCCCAGCAACCTGTATGACAATGAAAGGAAGTCATAGGCTAAATTTTTCACAGGTATGAGCATTTGTTAGTCAGCAAACATAAAAGCCATCATAAATCCTTTTCCTTTAGGTTCTGTGAAATTCATTCTCTCTGTCCTGGAGGCCCACCAACCGACCATACTTGCATAAGAAGTTTAGGCTGAGACAAGCATAATAATATTCTAGTGTCAGAGTTAGCCAGTCTTCTGGCTGCATCGGGTGATAAACTTCCAGTGTTGGGGACACAGGATCGTACAGAATTGTGGACCTGTGCTACTCCCAGGTCCTCTTCACCCTAGAGTAGAGATACCCATACAGAGCTACAAGCTAATCAAATTTCTTGAGTGTTGCTCATTTTAGCAATGGAGAATTTTTTCTGATGCCCTTTATTAGTTAGTGTTCATTAATGACTCCTGTGCAGATTTAGACAACAATGTTTGAAGTGCTTTATAGTTGCATCCTTTATATTCTAACTAACCATCCCTCAGTGTGAACTCCTAATTAGGGTACTTGAGATGTTAATAACCACTCCCCCTAGAATATAGATCTTTGTTTAGGCTACATAAATGTTAATCATCCATTCCTCAGAGGTAGATTAAATTTAACTTAGAAACATGCATATATCTTGGGGCACTTGGATGGCACAGTTGGTTGAGCATCTGACTCTTGGTTTCGGCTCTCACGTCGGGCTCTGTGCTCAGCGCAGAGTCTGCTTGAGATTCTCTCTCCCTCTCCCTCTACCCCTCCTACTCATGCTCTCTCTCTCTCTAAAATAAATAAATAAATCTTTAAAAAAAAGAAATGTGTATCTCTCACTGTCATTACTGCAGACTTTAAAGTAAATCACAGATAATATGACAGCTTTGTTCAGAGATTGTGTAAAATAGTGGAAAGAGGCGGGCTTTGAGGTCAGGCAGGATTTGAACCTCTGTCCAGCTGACTCTATGGCTCTTGCTGTGGGGGAGGGGCTGTGTATGGGCATTTCCCAGCTGCCTTGGGGGAAGCCTGGCCATCTGCTGGCTATCCGTTCCAGCGATTTTTACCTGAAGCTTGAAGACTGTACCTGTGTTTTGGAAGGGCAGGTATGGGGCCAGAAAGAGCTGGTGGCGTGGGCAGTGGTAGTTCTAAGCCTTCTTTGCCCACCTGCCTTAAAACTCTTCATCTCTGCATCTCTGCTAGAATTGCCAGTAGTCCCAGAAGATGCCTTTTCCCTGTCCAGGGGCAAGTCCTGCTGTTGAGGCCAGGATCATGCCAGACTTAATTGACTAGTGTTGAAAGTTACAAGAACCAATCCTCCCTTTAATTTTTCGTAAATTAAACACCGTGGAAGGATGAGATGATGGGAAATGACCAAGAGTCCCCGTAAAGGGTCATCATAGCGGTAACTCATGCTGCCTTTCATAGCTGTGGGACCTTGACCAAGCTTCTGAGCCTTTTAGAATGATCCTCATATCCCTATATGTAAAACAAGGGCTAATGACATTGGCCTCAAAATGGTTGTGAGGGTCAAAGAGATTCTCCATGTAAGTGCCAGCACTGGGTAGGAGCTGAAGCAATGTTCCTTTACATTCCCAGAAATGAGCCTTGATGGCCTAGTGTGGGTCTCAAACCCTCATTCAAATGTCTGGCACACAGTAGGTGCTCAGTAAGTATTCGTTGAATGAAAGGATGTAGTTGCTCTGCTTTCTTTAGGAGGTTTCCCAGCTAGATCACAGAAGAGTCAAGAGGCCATTAAAAGACCCTGCCTTGTCACGGGCAAAGATGCTAACAGTTATTGAACACCAGCTACCACCAAGTGCTGTACTTGTCATTGCAAGAATCTTGAAAAACTTTATTATGCCTCTTTTTAAATGAAGAAATTAGGGCTCTGAGAGGTTCAGTGAGAATGCCAAGGTCACTGACCTAAGTGGTGGGGGTGGACTCTGTATCCAGAGCTGATTCCAAATCCTGTATTCCCCGCTGCCACGCAGGTGAGAGTGTTGAACCTACACATCTCAGGTGAGACATACTATCCGTGCGAATTGAACATATAAGACCCAGAACAAGTCCCACATCTTAACATCTGGATGTAGGATATGTATGGCTTCTGTATGATCAGCTGCAGTAAGGAAGAAATGGAGGGAAGCAGGGTAAGGGCTGATTGGATCCCCAGCGCTTAGAAGCTGGGCTTTGTCTCTGCTTCCATCTCCATTCAGCTGCTGCTTTGCAGGTGTGGGGTTCAGTGTGGGCTAAGGGCATTGGTGAGGAGCAATGTCAGGGAGAGCAAGAGGCAGTGATGGCAAACGTAAGGGGGTTAACAATAAAGACAAGTTCAAGCGCCCATGGGTGACCTACAGTGGTATGGAACCAGGTGGTTACTGTGGAGCAAGGGGCTCTGGAGCTTTGCAATGAGAGCCCTGCCTCGGAGCTACACCCTCCTTTTGTGAACCCAGTCTTGCCACTCACTGTATGACCCTGGACAAGGCTCAGTTCGGTCATCTGTATAATGAATCATGATGTGGATGATACCAACCTCATGGCCTCACTGTGTGGAGTCAAAATGGTCAGGCCCATACATTTTCAACATGGTATCTGGCTCTAGTAAGCATCTAAACAAATGTTAGGTGTTATCGTTGACCAAAAGACCACATTCTACCCTGAACTTTACTTATTTCCTGAATGGATCTTGTGGGGTGATCTTGACAGATAAAGCTGTTTACTGAATTCTTACCCCCTCACTTAGATTTAGAAGAGTGGCTGGGCAGAATCCAATTTAACACATATTTAAATTTCACAGAAAGAAAACATTTGGGTTGGCTTTGGCAGGGTGTCCTTTTTTAAGAAGTTTATTTAAAAATTTTTGTTTTTGCTCTGTCAGGGTCTTGAGTGACGGACAGCGTGTCTAATGTCTGGGGCTGAGAAAATCTAGTTAGAGTCAGAGTCTGGCCTTTCAGACAGAGCCTGCCATAGATTTTCTGAGGATTTAGACGAGGTAAGGGGAGTTAACCCATCCCACATTGTAAATTATTTTTTCAAAGGAAAAACAAGGGAGCCAAGAAACAATTTGTCATGATTCCTTTACATTTGACTCGGCAAGAACTTACCAATTTGCCATCCATCTCCAGCTCCGTGTGATTGGGGGAAATTTTTATAAACCAAACGTTTAAGAGGAACCTGTTGGTTTTTTTTGTTGTTGTGGTTGAAATGTAAAATATGATTCAGAAATCCATCCCACCCCCAAAACCACCAGAGGAACAAAAACGATTGTTCGTGTTCCTTGACAGCAAGGATTAGTTTTCAGCCTTTGGTTAGGGAGCCAGAGTGGGAGGAAGTTCATGTCTCTGACTTAGCTGGACCAGTCCAGGAGGTCATTTACTAGCACCGGATGGGCTAAGATGTAGCTCTGCACCTTCTGAAGTTCAGGCCCTGTTGACTACTAGTGAAACCGTATTTGTCTTCAAAGGTCAGCACAAATACTCGAGTGCCTGTACTCTTCACATTCTAGGGATACAAATACAATGATGAATAGCTGACATGGTCACTGATGGGGCCTTAATAATATCGATGATGATGATGGGAGGGAGGAGGAGGAAAAGGAGGAGGAAGAGCAGTAGCAGTATCTGTTCCGGTCACTCTTGGCATCTTTTCTCGTGTCATCATCTACAGCAAATGCCTGCTGGAAGCAGGTATTCTTAGCCTCATTAAATAGATGTGGTAGGGAAAGTTCCCTGATATTAAGCAACTTGCCCAAGTCTTCAAAGGGAATAAGATCAGCTTGGGTTTGGACATCAATCCACATTTTGAGATTGTGATGGGAACCAGGATGCTTCACTGTGCTGTGATGAAAGCAGACACATATGGAAATCACTAGACTATAGGGTGGTGTGTGTTAAAGCAGAGGGGTCCAAGGTGCCTTGGGAACATGGGTAAGAGAGGCTCACCTTTGACTGGGATGTTGGGCGTGGTCCCCTAGCTGAGGTTCCACCTGAGCTGGGTCTGGGAGGTGAGTGAGCAGGAGTTTCCACTGGTGAGGAAGTGGGGGGGGGGGTATGGCTTTGCCAGTAGAAGGCACAGGTCCTGGTAGGTCGTGGCACACTAGGGAACATGGGGAAGTGGGCAGGTTTATTGTAGAGGATGGGACAGATTAGGCCTAGGTGTAATGAACTAGAAAAATCAAGTTTCTCTAATTGAAACTCCAAAAGTGGTTAAGACAGCTGTAATCATGGCATGGTCAGGTTACCAGGAAGGCCTCTTCTCGTTATTGTATATAATGTCCACGTACTTGATTACTGGGAAAGGAAGCCAAGACCATATTTAATCACAAACTACGCAGTGTCAGCAGAGATCCTGGTACCCTGTCTTGTCACTGCGCTGAGTAGCTGTGATTTATAGCCTGGAGCAGCGGCTGGAGAAGGAAGGAGCCTTTAAAGCAGTCAGATTTGTTGGCTAACTTCGGCTAACCCAGAGGTCAAAAGCAGTCTCTGTCTAGCACATCAGATAACTTTTGAAACGCTTGACATGTTGCAGGTAGCATTACAGGAACATCCACACTTGAGATAAAAGGAGTTATTTATGAGGTAGATGAGGTTTCAAATGTAAAAGAAAAAAAATGTCCTGTAAATTATGAAGGCTTTGGTAACCAACCCCCGTTGGATGTTGCTGGCGCTCCCGAGAGGGTGGAAGGGAGATTAGCCAGGAATAAAATGGGAGAGTCCATTTAAGCACTAACTGGAATTCCAGTGGCATTACCTGCTGATTGAAAGTGACAGCCCGAAGAAATGTAAGTGACCATCATGGAGAAAGGATTAATGCCTTCAGCCTTCCGATTGGAGGTCTTTTGTGTCAGGAGTTGCTATGGAAAACTCTACCGGTGTTTTCCAGCTGATCTAGTATTGTCTAGAAATAAGTGAAAAAAATCAATTGGTTCCAAAGGCATTATCACAAAGCACTTATAATCTATTAGTTTCCTGCCTTGGCTTATCAAAGCTAAGGAAGAAAGACAGTGCTCTAAAGTGAAAAAGTAGAAACTTCAAATTCAGCTGCTTTCTGAAAATTTTTTTTTTCCCTACAGAGCAATCGTTGTTGTAGTCAACAATAAAGTACATGCTTTAGGGGAGTAGTGATTATTTTTTTTAAACACCCTTACCTCGAATGCTAGAAGGTTAACATTCTCTGGGAGACATGATTAAGTCCAGACCTGCTTTTTTTGGGTACACATTTATAGCTGCTGGAAATGTAGAAATTGATTAGGAAGAAAGAAATTGTACTTGGCACTATTTAGACTGTTTTCTTCCTTTTCTTCTTGCCTTCCTTGTCAGCTGGTGTGCATTGAGGCCACATGCAAGGGGGTACAGTGACCTGAGAACTGGCCTAGGAATAACATATCCTGCCAATGTCCAGCTGGAGATCTGGGGCAAGTGTGTAACCCCTCTGAACCTCGGGGACTGATCAGCCCCTCTGTTAGCTCCTCAGTAGTTGTTACCAGGACCACATGAAGTTCTGTGTATAAGAATTCTCTGAATATTTGTAAGGTACCTATTTGTATCTATTTGTACGGATGTACAGTGATGAAAGTAAACTCTCTAAGGGCAGGGGCTGTATCTGACTTAGGCCCCTCTATATTGCCCTTACCAAGCACAGGGCCATTTGTTGAGTAAATAAGGCAATCAGCCAATAGACAACTTTATATCATCAGTGGCCCAATTTTGAGTACTTGCCCAGGCTGTTTCCTATCTGAGCCTTTTGGTTCATAGTTTTTAGAGCCAGAGCCAATGATGATGTGGTTTCTCAATTAGGATATGCCTGATAATTGGCCAAAGAAATGGGCAAAGATATTACAATTTTCTGCTTCCTTCACGGTGGGGGGTCATGTCTCGTTCATTTTTCTATCTCTTAGCAACTGACAGTATGATGTTTTGCATTTGCCACTGAACAAGAGATATTTACTAGATGGAATTGTCCATGGCCCTGGGCCATCTCTTTGCTGCTGTCTCAGACCTGTTTCTACTTCCTGTTCTGGATTGGGTTTTGAAGCTAGTGCAGAACTTCGGCAGGACTTTGGCTATGGGCTTGTCCTTCTTGGGCTAGCCTACTTGCTGCCAACACTGTTCTAAGTAGACCCTTCCACATTCCACTCCACAATGTGTTTATTACATAATCTCTAATTGCTCACTTGAGAACCCACTGTTCTAACTTTTGCAGATGTCATCAAAGATTATATATATATATATATATATATATATATATATATATATATATATATATA